>NW_004058022.1:0-11113 GCF_000002845.2 Leishmania braziliensis MHOM/BR/75/M2904 | reverse complement strand
TCCCGGGCCACCTTTCCCTCCCTTCCCATGACGAAGAGGCAACGACCACGTCCACAGCCCGGTCGCCGCCGCGACGTAACGGGCGCTTTTCGTGGGTACTGCGCTGCCGCTCATTTGCGCTGCCTTCAAAACCCGGTGGAGCTCATCGCACCCAAGAGCTGCCGCAGGGGAGGAGGAGGGCAGAGGGGCGCCACCACCAGGCGAGCAGCAGAGATGGACGCACACGGGAGGCGAAAGAGCCGACTCGATCAGGGTGGCCACCACGAGTGCAGGGGAGGGAAGGTGGCGCTGTGGGAGTGGCGTGTGAGCAGAGGGGGTGCGGGCGGTGGCGGTGGCTGGTGAAGGGGATGGACATGGTGGCCCACCCTAATCCCCCATCCGCCTCCCCTCTGCGCTGCCTCCCCTTCCGTGCCTCCGTAGGTAAAGCGGCACACAGTACCGAGCACGCAGTGGACAGGCGCCCGCTGTGGCGGACAACGCGATTTGGTGAGCCGAGACGTGCAGGGGGGAGGAGGGGTACCGGGCTTCGGTGGCAGGCACTGGCGCGAGGACTCCGAGAGCGATGCGAGCGACTCGAGCACGCGTGTATCCACGCACACACGCTCCCCGCGAGTGCAGGGGTGGAGAGTGAGCGGCTCGATGATGGCACGCACACTCTCCCTCCCGCTCACCCCGGAGTTCATGTTTCCCTTGCCAACCTTTCTATTCCCTGCCACACCACATCGGCTCCCAATGCCTCCCCCCGCGCCGTAGGCACGTGGCCCTGCGATCGCCACGAGTGGCTCGGCATGTGGCGGCGATAGAGGGGGTGGGGGGCTGCTCCACTGCACCACGCCGAGTGGGGAGGCGGGTGCAGGACCCTGGGATACCACGCGCTGAGGTCTCCGCCCGGCCATGAGGAAAGAGTGGGGAGGAGGGGAAGGGAGGGGGAGGCGAGAGAGGGCGAGGACGACCAAAAGTGAGAGGCGGGGGCATGGGAGAGGGCCACACACGCAGGAGGCCAATGCCGCCACAGATGGGGCAGCGGGCGCTGAGGGGGCGGCTGACTGGTGCGTGCGGCAGCGATGGACGGCGGCAGAGGGGGCCGTCGATGCGCGTGTGGCTGTCTGTGCATGGGCGGGGCGCGCAGAAGACCCGGCGCCGGCTGGCGGGTGTGTGCGGGTGTTAGCACCAACAGAAGCAAGAACGCAGGCACGTGAAATAAGAGAAGAAGAGGAGAGGGGCCACGGCGGGGGCGTGCGTCTCGCACTGGCGCACGTCAGCGCACATGCACAACACGTCGTGCATGCGCAGTCACACACGCAGAGCAGCGCAGCGACCCCTACACGAGGAAGGAAAGCACGAAAGAGAAGAGAAAAGGCCCCAGGGAGGACGGCGCAGTGAGAAGGCAAAGACGCACGCACCGGGGGGAGAGAGGGCGTGGGCAGGGGAGGGGCGGCACGTGCGGGCAAGGGGCCGGGCGGTGCGCGTGGGTTTTCTCGGTGCGCAGCGGCACAGCCCGTCCACCGCTCCAGTCCCGCCGCATCCGTCAACCCCCTTCCGCCTCCTCAGCAGTCTGGTCGCTCGGCACCCCTTCGCTCACCTCGCCCGTGTCGATCTCCGGTCGGCGACGGCGCCACCCACTTGCCTCCCTTTCGCCAACGGTATCTCCGGCGTGCCTGAGGGGGCGACGCGGAGACGGCCGTGCGGAGGGGGCATCAGTGGGCTTGTCGGCGGCCAGTGTGATCTGCCCACCACCAGCGCACGCTGCTGTGCTGGCAGAGCAGGCAGAGGCTACGAAGTGGTGAGAGGCGGCAAGGAGAGGCGCGCGAGGCGACGGGCACCGGAGAGAGGGAGGGCGAAGCCGCGAAGGCAGCGCACGACATCTTTTCCACGTGCCGCTCCGTCCTGCGCAAGCCAACAAACACTCGCAAGCGGGCAGCGAGCGATACGCGCCGGCGAAAGGCAGGGGCGACCAGCACGCGCAAGGACCGGGCGGCAGAAGGCGCACGCAGCGCCGTCCTCCCATGGGCAGCACCAAAGGGCTCGGCGTCCCCTCTACCCATCCGCTCGGGGAAGGGCGGTGGGCGGCAGTGGCCGCGACGACTCTGCGGGCATAGGCGAGTCGGACAGCAAAGAGGACGCGAAAAGGCGCACGCACAGGGGAGCGGCGCACCACACACAGGCAACAAAAGTAAAGCACAAGAGAGAATACAGAGGGCCCCGGCGAGGCGCGGGTGCAGAGCTGCAGGACGCGCACAACCCGCTAGGCAGTGGGCGCAGTGGGAAGGCAAAGACGCATGGAAGGGAGGGGGCAGAGATGGCGTGGGGAGGAGGAGGGCAAGCACGTGCTGATCGCCCACACGACTCGTGTTGGCGGAGGACAAACGGGAGAGGGCGCATGGGGGCGGCAGAGGCGCACCGGCGTAGGAGGTGACGGGAGGAGCACATAGTGTGCATGACTCCTCTCGGTGCGCTGCGGTGCTGCCCATCCACCGCCCAAGTGCTGCCGCGTCCGACAGCCCTCTCCGTCTCCCCTTCGCCGCGTCTACCACTGCGTGTTTTCCTTACTCGGGTCCATGGGCTGGCACGGGATCAGCAAAAACACTATGTTGATGATGTCCAGGCACCAGGCCGCCAACAACAGCGCGAAGCCGGAGGCGAAGTTAAAGCGGGTGTTGATGGCCGGGCAAAGGCCCTCGGCGTTGTAGTAGTCAAACACCATGAGCACCCACACGACGCACACCGTGACAGCTCCAGTGATGTTGAGTGCCAGGCAGACCCAGCGGAGGCAAATGCAGCAGAACACCACAATGAAACCGAGGAGGGCCGCCGAGCCGTACACGAAGATGGAGATGACAGCGAACACCTGAGCCAAGCGAAACCTAGAAAAGCGCTCGAGGCAGAAGGACCACAATTCGTGATAGCTGGTGTCGCTCTTTAAGTCGTTGCAGTTCTCCTTCCCGCCCCACAGTGTCAGGCAAGGCGTGCTGCCAAATCTACCCAACTCCTTCACGCGAAACATGTCTAGGGGCGTGGCCACGAGCACAAAGAGGAACGCGATGAACTGGAAGATCGCGTAGAGCAGAAGGGTGACGGTGAACTCCATTTTGGCAGACGCACGACCAACGTGCAGGGGTGGGCAGGCGAGACCGCGATGCGGTGGACAGGGAGGGTGGCGAGGGGGGGGTAAATGGGGGAGGGAGAGAGCGGGGGCGAGGGAGGATCCTAGCTGTTGCTGCTGCGTGTGCTTTGGGGGGAGTGTGCGATGTGAGGCGCGGTGAGAAGGGCCGGACGGCAAGGGCAAGGGGGGGGAACAGCGTTAGGGTGAGAGTAGGGAGACAGGCCGGCTGGACGGCGGGTCGTGCGCCACGGGCGCCCCGGGGGCACGGCTGGCACGCGCCCCGACGCAAGGGCAGCGGCGTGGCAACCGATACGTAAGAGACGGGGGCTATGCAGCTAGGGCGCACTGCATTGCTCACCACTGCCCTCCACCCTCAGGCGCCACTGCCGCACTCCCACGGGCAGCACGAAAGGGCGGTGGGCGGCAGTGGCCGCGACGACTCTGCGGGCATAGGCGAGTCGCACAGTATAGAAGAGAAGCGAAAAGGCGCACGCACGCGAGGGCGGCACGCCACACGCAGACAACAAGACCAAAGCACAAGAGAGAGGGAGGAGAGAGGGTACCGTAGAGGCGCGCGTGCACAACAGCAGGACGCGCATAGCCAGCGAGGCAGTGGGCGCAGTGGGAAGGCAAAGACGTAAGCACCGGGGGAAGAGAGAGCGTGGGCAGGTAGAGAGGGTGACTGAGTGCCCACACTACTCGTGGTGGCGTAGGTGAGGGTAGGGGGCGGCACGTGCGGGCACGGGGTCGGGTGGTACGCGTAGGCTCCCTTGGTGTGCTGCGGCGCCGCCTGTCCGACACGCCAGTGCTTACGCGTTGTTTGTTCCCTCCTACTTCCCCTCGCTGCGTCTATTCACTCGTCTCTAGGCTCTTACTCGGGTCTCTCGCCTGCCACGGGAGCCGCAAGAAGGCGATGTTGATGATGTCCAGGCACCATGCGATCACCAAGAGCACGAAGCCGGAGCCGAAAACAGACATGAGGACCTCATCTATGCAGCGGCCATCCACATAGTAGTAGACCACCACCATGGAGGCCCACACGATGCCCAGCGTGGCAATGCCGGCGATGTTGAGCGCCAGGCAGACCCAGCGGAGGCACGAGCAGCAGCACAGCGCAATGAAGCCTAGGAGGGCAGCCAGGCCGTACACGCAGATGGAGATGATAGCAAACACCTGAGCTCTGCGGAAACGGTCCCGGCGGATCGGGCAATCCATCCAGAGCTGCTCCAAACTTATATCGTTCCTGCTGGTGTAGCACTGCTCATTTAACCCCCACAACGTAATGCAGGGCGTGTTGCCAAATCGCCCCCCAATCCTCAGGTGAAACATGTCGATGGGCGTGCCCATGAGCACACAGAGGAACGCGATGAACTGGACGATCACATAGAGCAGAAGGGCGAGGGTGAACTCCATTTTGGCAGACTCACAGCAGCACAGCAGAGGAGGTGGCGTAGTGGTCGAGGCGAGTGGGAGAGAGCGAGGGCGAGTCGGGTCTTCGCAAAGCAAACTCGTTGGTGCTGCCGCGTGTGCGTGCGTGTTGGTGGTGAGAGGGCGGGCGGCATGAGAGAGGCGGGCAGGGTGGAAGGGGAGAGGAGAGACGGAGAGAGAGGTGGGGGAGAGTGCGGCGAGGCGGCAGGCACGCGAGAGTGCGACACGCGCACCGCGAAAGAAGGGGGGCCATCCGATGGCGCCCACACGCACGTGCGGAGGAAGCGCTCACCGGTGGACGCGACACACACGCCGCGCCGGCAGCGGGGGAGCGGCAGCAGCGCCACACGGAGGGGGGCCGGGCGCAGGGGACGGAGGGCACAGTCGGAGGAAATGCACACGGACGCCGCAGCGCGTCCCAAGCCGGCATCCGCTTCTCCTAGCAGCGGGCGCGGGCGGGTACCATGACTCTGCTGAGAGTGTGGCCTCAGGGCGCGTGCTCTGGGCGTGGTCCTCCAGCCGGCAGACGAGGGCCTTAGACACCTGCACCCTCTCCCCCAGCAGCGCGAGGCTTGGCCATGCAGGAGAAGCCCATGCACGACTGCTTTTCCGGGACCAGTCCATCAGAGCTCAGCGGCAGCGGGGGACCCCCCTGCGCAATGAAGACCACGGCCGCAGGCAGAGTGTTCCTGTCTCGCACCGCTCCCCCAGCGTGAGAGAGGGGGGCTTTGGCTGGTGCGGGGTCAGCAGAGCGCTGCATGATGGATGCGCATGTACCCCTTCTGTGCTGTCCCGCAGGGGCTGCTGGCGCCACCGCGTGGCGGCATAGGAGGGAGAGAAGGACGCAAGGAGGCGAGCGAGGGGGTGACGGTTGGCCGGCAGCATTGCCAG
This sequence comes from Leishmania braziliensis MHOM/BR/75/M2904, assembly GCF_000002845.2. Classification (NCBI taxonomy): domain Eukaryota; phylum Euglenozoa; class Kinetoplastea; order Trypanosomatida; family Trypanosomatidae; genus Leishmania; species Leishmania braziliensis. The sequence continues at coordinate 5,691 of NW_004058022.1, read as the reverse complement.
TCCGGGAGGCACACGGCGGCGTGTGACCTCCCCTCTCCCGGCCCACCCTTCCCTCCCTTCCCATGACGAAGAGGCAACGACCACGTCCACAGCCCGGTCGCCGCCGCGACGTAACGGGCGCTTTTCGTGGGTACTGCGCTGCCGCTCATTTGCGCTGCCTTCAAAACCCGGTGGAGCTCATCGCACCCAAGAGCTGCCGCAGGGGAGGAGGAGGGCAGAGGGGCGCCACCACCAGGCGAGCAGCAGAGATGGACGCACACGGGAGGCGAAAGAGCCGACTCGATCAGGGTGGCCACCACGAGTGCAGGGGAGGGAAGGTGGCGCTGTGGGAGTGGCGTGTGAGCAGAGGGGGTGCGGGCGGTGGCGGTGGCTGGTGAAGGGGATGGACATGGTGGCCCACCCTAATCCCCCATCCGCCTCCCCTCTGCGCTGCCTCTCCTTCCGTGCCTCCGTAGGTAAAGCGGCACACAGTACCGAGCACGCAGTGGACAGGCGCCCGCTGTGGCGGACAACGCGATTTGGTGAGCCGAGACGTGCAGGGGGGAGGAGGGGTACCGGGCTTCGGTGGCAGGCACTGGCGCGAGGACTCCGAGAGCGATGCGAGCGACTCGAGCACGCGTGTATCCACGCACACACGCTCCCCGCGAGTGCAGGGGTGGAGAGTGAGCGGCTCGATGATGGCACGCACACTCTCCCTCCCGCTCACCCCGGAGTTCATGTTTCCCTTGCCAACCTTTCTATTCCCTGCCACACCACATCGGCTCCCAATGCCTCCCCCCGCGCCGTAGGCACGTGGCCCTGCGATCGCCACGAGTGGCTCGGCATGTGGCGGCGATAGAGGGGGTGGGGGGCTGCTCCACTGCACCACGCCGAGTGGGGAGGCGGGTGCAGGACCCTGGGATACCACGCGCTGAGGTCTCCGCCCGGCCATGAGGAAAGAGTGGGGAGGAGGGGAAGGGAGGGGGAGGCGAGAGAGGGCGAGGACGACCAAAAGTGAGAGGCGGGGGCATGGGAGAGGGCCACACACGCAGGAGGCCAATGCCGCCACAGAGGGGGCAGCGGGCGCTGAGGGGGCGGCTGACTGGTGCGTGCGGCAGCGATGGACGGCGGCAGAGGGGGCCGTCGATGCGCGTGTGGCTGTCTGTGCATGGGCGGGTACGTCGGGGAGTCGCTGATAGAGAGGGGGGTAGGGGACTAACAGAGGCACAGGGGGGAAGGGGGAGGGGGCGCCGGCACCGGCTGGCGTGCGTGTGTGGGTGGCGGCACCAACAGAAGCAACGAAAGTAAGGCAACTACACGGGACAAATGAAATAAGAGAGGGGAGGGGAGGGGAGGGAGAGGAGCCACGGCGGGGGCGTGCGTCTCGCACTGGCGCACGTCAGCGCACATGCACAACACGTCGTGCATGCGCAGTCACACACGCAGAGCAGCGCAGCGACCCCTACACGAGGAAGGAAAGCACGAAAGAGAAGAGAAAAGGCCCCAGGGAGGAGGGCACAGTGAGAAGGCAAAGACGCACGCACCGGGGGAAGTGGGCGTGGGGAGGGGAGGGGCGGCACGTGCGGGCAAGGGGGCCGGGCGGTGCGCGTGGATTCTCTTGGTGCGCAGCGGCACAGCCCGTCCACGGCTTCAGTGCTTTCGCATCCGTGGGCCCCCTTCCGCCTCCCCTCGCTGCGTCTATTCATTCGAATCCAGGCCCTTACTCGGGTACCTGGCCGGGCAGGAGAGCAGCAATAAGAGGATGTTGATGATGTCCAGGCACCATGCGATCACCAATAGCATGAAGCCGACTCCCAAGAAGGAGACGAGCTTCTGCATTATACAACTGCCATCAGCCTTTTCGTAGGTCCTCACCATGGAGGCCCACACAACGCACAGCGTGGCTACGCCGGCGATGTTGAGCGCCAGGCAGACCCAGCGGAGGCACGAGCAGCAGCACAGCGCAATGAAGCCGAGGAGGGCAGCCAGGCCGTACACGCAGATGGAGATGATAGCAAACACCTGAGCTCTGCGGAAACGGTCGCGCCGGTCAGGGCATGCTATCCAGAGCTCCTCCAAACTTATATTGTTCCTGCTGGTGTAGCACTGCTCATTTAACCCCCACAACGTAATGCAGGGCGTGTTGCCAAATCTGCTCCCCCCACTACTCAGGTGAAACATGTCGAGGGGCGTGCCCACGAGCACACAGAGGAACGCGATGAACTGGAGGAGCACATACACCAGGAGGGTGACGGTACACGCCATTTTGGCAGACTCACAGCAGCACAGCAGAGGAGGTGGCGTAGTGGTCGAGGCGAGTGGGAGAGAGCGAGGGCGAGTCGGGTCTTCGCAAAGCAAACTCGTTGGTGCTGCCGCGTGTGCGTGCGTGTTGGTGGTGAGAGGGCGGGCGGCATGAGAGAGGCGGGCAGGGTGGAAGGGGAGAGGAGAGACGGAGAGAGAGGTGGGGGAGAGTGCGGCGAGGCGGCAGGCACGCGAGAGTGCGACACGCGCACCGCGAAAGAAGGGGGGCCATCCGATGGCGCCCACACGCACGTGCGGAGGAAGCGCTCACCGGTGGACGCGACACACACGCCGCGCCGGCAGCGGGGGAGCGGCAGCAGCGCCACACGGAGGGGGGCCGGGCGCAGGGGACGGAGGGCACAGTCGGAGGAAGTGCACACGGACGCCGCAGCGCGTCCCAAGCCGGCATCCGCTTCTCCTAGCAGCGGGCGCGGGCGGGTACCATGACTCTGCTGAGAGTGTGGCCTCAGGGCGCGTGCTCTGGGCGAGGTCCTCCAGCCGGCAGATGAGGGCCTTAGACACCTGCACCCTCTCCCCCAGCAGCGCGAGGCTTGGCCATGCAGGAGAAGCCCATGCACGACTGCTTTTCCGGGACCAGTCCATCAGAGCTCAGCGGCAGCGGGGGACCCCCCTGCGCAATGAAGACCACGGCCGCAGGCAGAGTGTTCCTGTCTCGCACCGCTCCCCCAGCGTGAGAGAGGGGGGCTTTGGCTGGTGCGGGGTCAGCAGAGCGCTGCATGATGGATGCGCATGTACCCCTTCTGTGCTGTCCCGCAGGGGCTGCTGGCGCCACCGCGTGGCGGCATAGGAGGGAGAGAAGGACGCAAGGAGGCGAGCGAGGGGGTGACGGTTGGCCGGCAGCATTGCCAGTCCGGGAGGCACACGGCGGCGTGTGACCTCCCCTCTCCCGGCCCACCCTTCCCTCCCTTCCCATGACGAAGAGGCAACGACCACGTCCACAGCCCGGTCGCCGCCGCGACGTAACGGGCGCTTTTCGTGGGTACTGCGCTGCCGCTCATTTGCGCTGCCTTCAAAACCCGGTGGAGCTCATCGCACCCAAGAGCTGCCGCAGGGGAGGAGGAGGGCAGAGGGGCGCCACCACCAGGCGAGCAGCAGAGATGGACGCACACGGGAGGCGAAAGAGCGGACTCGATCAGGGTGGCCACCACGAGTGCAGGAGAGGGAAGGTGGCGCTGTGGGAGTGGCGTGAGAGCAGAGGGGGTGCGGGCGGTGGCGGTGGCTGGTGAAGGGGATGGACATGGTGGCCCACCCTAATCCCCCATCCGCCTCCCCTCTGCGCTGCCTCCCCTTCCGTGCCTCCGTAGGTAAAGCGGCACACAGTACCGAGCACGCAGTGGACAGGCGCCCGCTGTGGCGGACAACGCGATTTGGTGAGCCGAGACGTGCAGGGGGGAGGAGGGGTACCGGGCTTCGGTGGCAGGCACTGGCGCGAGGACTCCGAGAGCGATGCGAGCAACTCGAGCACGCGTGTATCCACGCACACACGCTCCCCGCGAGTGCAGGGGTGGAGAGTGAGCGGCTCGATGATGGCACGCACACTCTCCCTCCCGCTCACCCCGGAGTTCATGTTTCCCTTGCCAACCTTTCTATTCCCTGCCACACCACATCGGCTCCCAATGCCTCCCCCCGCGCCGTAGGCACGTGGCCCTGCGATCGCCACGAGTGGCTCGGCATGTGGCGGCGATAGAGGGGGTGGGGGGCTGCTCCACTGCACCACGCCGAGTGGGGAGGCGGGTGCAGGACCCTGGGATACCACGCGCTGAGGTCTCCGCCCGGCCATGAGGAAAGAGTGGGGAGGAGGGGAAGGGAGGGGGAGGCGAGAGAGGGCGAGGACGACCAAAAGTGAGAGGCGGGGGCATGGGAGAGGGCCACACACGCAGGAGGCCAATGCCGCCACAGATGGGGCAGCGGGCGCTGAGGGGGCGGCTGACTGGTGCGTGCGGCAGCGATGGACGGCGGCAGAGGGGGCCGTCGATGCGCGTGTGGCTGTCTGTGCATGGGCGGGTACGTCGGGGAGTCGCTGATAGAGAGGGGGGTAGGGGACTAACAGAGGCACAGGGGGGAAGGGGGAGGGGGCGCCGGCACCGGCTGGCGTGCGTGTGTGGGTGGCGGCACCAACAGAAGCAACGAAAGTAAGGCAACTACACGGGACAAATGAAATAAGAGAGGGGAGGGGAGGGGAGGGAGAGGAGCCACGGCGGGGGCGTGCGTCTCGCACTGGCGCACGTCAGCGCACATGCACAACACGTCGTGCATGCGCAGTCACACACGCAGAGCAGCGCAGCGACCCCTACACGAGGAAGGAAAGCACGAAAGAGAAGAGAAAAGGCCCCAGGGAGGAGGGCACAGTGAGAAGGCAAAGACGCACGCACCGGGGGAAGTGGGCGTGGGGAGGGGAGGGGCGGCACGTGCGGGCAAGGGGGCCGGGCGGTGCGCGTGGATTCTCTTGGTGCGCAGCGGCACAGCCCGTCCACGGCCTCAGTGCTTTCGCATCCGTGGGCCCCCTTCCGCCTCCCCTCGCTGCGTCTATTCATTCGAATCCAGGCCCTTACTCGGGTACCTGGCCGGGCAGGAGAGCAGCAATAAGAGGATGTTGATGATGTCCAGGCACCATGCGATCACCAATAGCATGAAGCCGACTCCCAAGGAGACGAGCTTCTGCATTATACAACTGCCATCAGCCTTTTCGTAGGTCCTCACCATGGAGGCCCACACAACGCACAGCGTGGCTACGCCGGCGATGTTGAGCGCCAGGCAGACCCAGCGGAGGCACGAGCAGCAGCACAGCGCAATGAAGCCGAGGAGGGCAGCCAGGCCGTACACGCAGATGGAGATGATAGCAAACACCTGAGCTCTGCGGAAACGGTCGCGCCGGTCAGGGCATGCTATCCAGAGCTCCTCCAAACTTATATTGTTCCTGCTGGTGTAGCACTGCTCATTTAACCCCCACAACGTAATGCAGGGCGTGTTGCCAAATCTGCTCCCCCCACTACTCAGGTGAAACATGTCGAGGGGCGTGCCCACGAGCACACAGAGGAACGCGATGAACTGGAGGAGCACATACACCAGGAGGGTGACGGTACACGCCATTTTGGCAGACTCACAGCAGCACAGCAGAGGAGGTGGCGTAGTGGTCGAGGCGAGTGGGAGAGAGCGAGGGCGAGTCGGGTCTTCGCAAAGCAAACTCGTTGGTGCTGCCGCGTGTGCGTGCGTGTTGGTGGTGAGAGGGCGGGCGGCATGAGAGAGGCGGGCAGGGTGGAAGGGGAGAGGAGAGACGGAGAGAGAGGTGGGGGAGAGTGCGGCGAGGCGGCAGGCACGCGAGAGTGCGACACGCGCACCGCGAAAGAAGGGGGGCCATCCGATGGCGCCCACACGCACGTGCGGAGGAAG
>NW_004058021.1:0-5048 GCF_000002845.2 Leishmania braziliensis MHOM/BR/75/M2904 | reverse complement strand
CCTCTCCCCGTTTGCGCCGTCCCCCGCACGTGTGCGCGTGTGCACCTCCTCGGCGGTGCTCGCGATCCCCACGCATCTCCCACTTTCACCCCTGCGCTCTTGTCCTCCTCCTCCCTGTCCGTGCTGCGCGACCGTTCCTCTCGGGGAGCCGGTACGCGTGCGCACGCGTCTCTGCGGACGTCTCTCGTCCGACTCGTATGCTCTTCTTCCTCCCGTGCTCGGCGCGCGCTCGTGTTGCGTGGCGGCACCCATGTGCACTGGTCATCTCTCTCTCTCCCCGTCACCCTCCCCTGCCTCGCCCTACTCCACCCCTGTCCTCCGCGCCTGCGCTCGGAGGCCGTATTCCCTCATCTCCTCTCTGTGCGTTGCGGCACGCCCGCTGCCCAGCGTGCCCTTTCCTGTCCGGCCGCTGCCGTTTCCTCCGTCGCGCAGCACGCAGCGCCGGCGCATTCGTGCCGGGTGGGGCACTGAGCACGGCATCCGTCTGCGCCAGCGCTGTGGCGTGTCTCTCCGGCGTTGCCGTGCTGTGCTGCTGCCTGCGCGTGGCCCTGAGCACGCTCGCCGCTGGCTGTGGCTGCGCCGTCAGCGCGCTGATGGTGGGCGCCTGCTACCGCAGGCATGGGGCGGCCCTGCGCGCTGCGTCTCTTGCGTGTAGCAGGCGGAGAGCGATGCTCGATGGGCAGGGCGTGGTGCGCCCGCTGCCTCTGCTGTGCGAGCCTTCCTGCCTCCCGCGCTCCACATATACATGCACGCACGGCCGGGTGCGGCTCTATGCGCGCCACGCTTACGACCGCTTGCGCGTTTCGCGTCCTGTGCCGCGCAGCTGTGCATGCCGGACCCCCGGCTGTGCCGTGTTTCCTATCCGACGTTTTCCTTCTGCTCGTTGTCGCTCTGTGCTTCCCTCGTGCCCTGCCTCCACAGGCCCTGCACACGCGTTTGTGCGCGCCACGTCGCACGCTCCGTTGCCTGTTGAGCACGCCGTCACCACAGCCTTGCGCTTGCTTGTGCTGTCTTCCCCCTCCCCCTTTCTTGCCCCCCTCGCTGGCGGGGCACTCTCTTGTGGTGCTGCGCCGTCTCGCTGCGCGGGTCTCGCTTCCCTTGCCCGCCTCAGGCGCTTTACCTGCTCTTGCAGCTCTGCTGTTTGGCGCTTTCCTGGCTTGCACTGCGCGTGCGTGTGCGTAGGGCCCCACAGCAGCAGGGCAAGCACCGGGTGCCGCAGCAGCCTGGGTGAAGGGAGCAGCGGCGATGAGTGGCGGGTGTGGTGGGTGGAGGAGGGGGATGATGGGAGAGAGAGCCGGGACCGCGTGCGGCGTAACGCACGCACCCAGGCAGTGGCGCGCACGTGCGCGGAGAGGAGAAAGGGGACGGCCGAGTGGTCCTTCACATTCTGCAAGATCCCCGGCGCGGATGAGCCATACGCCTTTCCTGTCACGTCGCTGCGTGTGCTTGGTGTCGCTCGTGGTGTTTCGTTTGTGTTACGGTCTCTCCGCTCTACGGCGTCTGCGTGTGCTGCGGGCCGCTCGCTCTCCTCTCTCTGCCTTCCTCCTCCGCTTCGTTGCGCCTGACCACTTCCTCACCGCGTGCGGCAGCTGGCCGCAGCCGCATTACACCGCGTGGTGTGCGCCTGTGCGTGGTGGCGCCTTTAGCCCTCCTCGACCAGTCGGCCTCCGTCACGGCCCCCCGCGCCTGCCTCTGCCTCCGCCTCCTTTGCGCTCTCTATACCAGGGGCGATGTGTGGGAGCGGGGCACAGTGCATGCATATATATGCCCCTGCCGGTGCGTGCCTCCCTGCGTGTGCAGCTGTGTGGTGGGGTGTGCGTCTGCGTGTGCGTGTGTCCCATCGCCTCCTCCCGAATTGCCGCCCTCTGCGTGTTGTTTGGTCTCCGGGCGTATGGGAGGTGGTTGGGGAGTGGCGGTGCTGCAGCACCCCTGCACCCACGCCGAGGCCCCTCCACACACGCTCTAGCTTCACGTTCTTCCCGTGCACCGCGCTACTGTGTTGCTGCCGAGACTGTGAGCTGAGGGCGGACGACGGTCAGGGGCGAGACGCCCTGTGTCGCCTGCCTCCCCGCTCCTCCCCGTCCTGCGCTGCTGCCGTCCCGTCCTGTCTCACGCCCACCTGCCACGCTGCCGTCCCCCTCCCACCTTTCTCCCTCTCTACCGCCCTCCCCTTTGCCTTGCCCCCCCCCCCCTTTCATGCCTCCCCTCTCTCACCACAAACACGCATCCACGCCCGGCAGCATGAACGACGTTGCTGTGCGAAGACTCTACTCGCTCTCGCTCTCTCCCACGCTCTCCCCATCCCTACGCCACCTCCCCTGCCGTGCACCGCCGCCTCACCTCTCTCCGCGTGCTGCTGTGACTCTGCGACAATGGAGTGGAATCTCATGCTGTTACTCTACGCGGCCCTCCAGATCATCGCGTTTTTATTGGTGCTGGTGGCGACGCCGCTCGAGATGTTTCGCATCACTGACAATCTAAGCGTCGTTAACGGATATTATTCGTTGTGGGGATCACACCAGAGTGTCGGTAATTTATCATTCTTCAGTTCCAGCGCTACTTTGTGGGCTGACTGCCCCGGCCGCCTGATGCTTTTCCGCCTTGCTCAGGCACTCGCTGTCCTCTCTATCTTCATTTTCGGCGCTGCGGGCGCCCTTGGCGTCGTCATGCTGTTCTGCTGCCCTCTCTTACGCTGGATATGCGTGATGCTCAACATTCTGGGTGCCGTCACCGTGTGCGTTGTCTGGGCTGCCATGGTGTTGACCTATTTCACTAATGAAGGCAGGACATGTCCAGCCCTCATGACACTTACAAAGTTTAGTGTCGGCTTCGCACTCCTCGTGGCTGCCTGGGTGCTGGATCTGATCAACATCACATTCTTAGTAGTTCCGTTCCGCATTATGCTTTTCGGTAAGGCTGAGAGTGGCGCCGACTTGGACAAAGCATCGAAAGGAGAGTCGGAAGAACATAGCAGCCAAAGGGAGGAGGAGGAGTAGTAGACGAGGGCATTGCGGCGGGCGACCCTGTCGGAGACGCGTAGGCGAGGGACCGCTCGAGCTGCCCCTGCCGTCATGGCACCGTTCTTTCATTGCTCCCATCGCATTGCTGACGGTGCGTGCGTGGGGAGGGTGTGAACTCGATTGCTGTGTTCGTGGCCTCCTCCGCGCACCACTTCGCTCGCCTTGCGCGCCTCTCTTTGTGCCTTTCTGCCTTCTTTCTTCCAACACGACGTGGTCCTGTGCGTGCAGGCGCATGCGGCAGTCTTTTTCATGCTCTTGTTTGTATTTTTCCTCCCCTCTTTTTGTTTGGCGCGCGCGTGCCGCCCCGCGACCTCGCTTCCTCTGTCGCCCACCTTATCCGGCGCTGCTGTCTCGCTGGCCGCCAAGCCTCTGTCTGCCGCGTGCGGAGGGACGGCGGCGTGTGCGCACGCTGTGCCCTCGTGCCCCTTGCCCCTCCTGTGCTGCTGTCTATGCTGCGCTCCCTCGCTCCTCTGCCGGCGCCTCTTCAGGCCGCCGTGTGCGCCGGGCTGCCGTGCGGAGAGCCGCCGCGCCGTGTTGAGGTGTGACGCTGCTAGTGGCGACGGAGGGCGAGGCACGTCACCCAGGCGCGGTGCGGTGCCTGCAGCGGGCCGGGTGTGCTCTGAGGATGCATGCGTGGTGAGGCGAGCGTGGCCGTAGAGGCGTGAGGCGTTGGAGCGAGACGTCTCGCTGCCCCTGACGGACAGACAGTGTGATGCATGCTCGAAACACGGCTGGAGTGTGTGCGGTCGATGGTGGCACGTGTAGGCGCGCCCCTCACCCTTTTCTTTCCTAACCTCTTTTCCTCGTTTCCTATTATACCCCCCTCCCGTGCGTCGCTGTCCTCTCACTCCTGCTTGCCGTCCTCGGCTCACCCAGCCCGATGGCGTCGCTGCCGCCAGTGCCACTCCATTCCTCCTCTCTGAGAGGACTGGCAGGGGGAGTGCCCAGCCCATGGCGGCGGTTAGTGCCAGGGCTGCGATGTGTGTGCGCCTTCGGGCGGCGCAGGCTCTTGCCGCCCTCGTTGCGCTTCCTCTGCCTCCCCCTCCCTGTCTCTGCTGCACCGATGAAGTATCGGCCGGCGCCCGCCCACGAACGCCCGAGGCGCACATGCGCCGACACTTTGCCGGTAGGAGGGGAAGAGGCCGGAGTTGGGGGACAGCTGGTGGCGGAGCCGCACATGCCCGCACACACGCAGCTGTGGAGGAAGGGGACGACTGTGTCTTCGTTGCTCTCCTTGATTTTGTGCATTGGTTTTTCTTACGTTTTCTTTGCTCATTTGCGCTTTTCTGTGCTTCAGCTCCCCTGTGCTCCTTGTTGTTCACGTGTCTGTGCGAGTGCCTGCGTGGCGTGGCGGGGGAGATGCGGAGGGGGCGTGCGCGGCGTGCTGTCCCGCTCGTCGTGAGCCTCTTTCTGCCGCTTGGCTCACTCGGTCTCTGCTGCCTCGCCGTTCGCGCACCGGCAGACGAAGTGGCGAGTGCCTTTTCTCAGTGTCCCCCATCACGCTCGCGCTCGCTTCCGGCGGCCCACGTCTGCCTCTCCCCGTTTGCGCCGTCCCCCGCACGTGTGCGCGTGTGCACCTCCTCGGCGGTGCTCGCGATCCCCACGCATCTCCCACTTTCACCCCTGCGCTCTTGTCCTCCTCCTCCTTGTCCGTGCTGCGCGACCGTTCCTCTCGGGGAGCCGGTGCGCGTGCGCACGCGTCTCTGCGGACGTCTCTCGCCCGACTCGTATGCTCTTCTTCCGTGCTCGGCGCGCGCTCGTGTTGCGTGGCGGCACCCATGTGCACTGGTCATCTCTCTCTCCCCGTCACCCTCCCCTGCCTCGCCCTACTCCACCCCTCTCCTCCGCGCCTGCGCTCGGAGGCCGTATTCCCTCATCTCCTCTCTGTGCGTTGCGGCACGCCCGCTGCCCAGCGTGCCCTTTCCTGTCCGGCCGCTGCCGTTTCCTCCGTCGCGCAGCACGCAGCGCCGGCACATTCGTGCCGGGTGGGGCACTGAGCACGGCATCCGTCTGCGCCAGCGCTGTGGC
>NW_004058020.1:0-3734 GCF_000002845.2 Leishmania braziliensis MHOM/BR/75/M2904 | reverse complement strand
GAGGAAGGCAGGAAGGCGGAGAGTCGGGGAGGACAAGATGAGTGAAAAAGGCAAAGGTTCAGCCTCAGCGGCAATAAGTAAAAGAACGGGAAGAACATTTCGAAAGAAAAAGAAAAGGAAACAGAATTGGAGGCACTGCGTGATGAGCGAAGAGAGTCGTCGTGACAACTACAACCAAAGGAGAGGGAGAGAGAGAGAGAGTCGGCGAGTATGTGCGCGTATATTCAGGGGAAAAAGATGTTATGCCTTCTGTATGTATGCGTGTGTGTGCGTGTGTATCATGCTGGTGTGTATAAGAACGGTAAAGACGCTGTAGAGGAGGCGAAAAGGAAAATGGGAGAGGGTAGACGAGGCGGCACGTATCCTTTTGTATTCATTCAAGCAGGCGCACGCGTCACTCTCGTGCACACACACACACACACACACACACACACACAGCCGGCACGAAGAGATGCATCACACGCAGACGCATTCCAGAAACGACGGAAAAGAAGAGGTCGCAGGCGGAGGAAGCAAAGGTAAAGAAGCAGCCAGCATGCACAGGGTGAGGGGGAGAGTCAGAGAGAGAGAGAGAAGGGGGGAGGGAGAGCAATAAACTGCGCAGGTCAAAAAATACACAAGAACCACAGCGATAGAAAAGAGAGAGTAAAAAAAGGGGGTGGGGGGAAGAGAGAGGGACAGCTTTGGAAGAAGGAAGGGGAACATAGAAGGGAAAGAGACCGCGGTGATTCCCTCACGAGTGCGAAACAAGAAGAAGAGGTCGGGGTCGCGTCACTACTGCCCAACTACACCCACACAACACCTGCGCCCCATTCTTGGCAGGCGTCGAGAACGGAAAAAAAGAAAAACAGGCGGAGTGTCGGGCCCCTCCCCCTCCTGGCGATCAACGAAAAGAGAAGCGAACGAGCCCAGACGCGAAGAGGCGAAAGAAAAGTCGCCTGCGCACGGCACACTCGCCGACCGGGTGGGGTGTAGAGGGACACGCGCGCACCTCAGCGCCCCCCCCTTGGCGGTACGGATCGGTAGGGACGTTTGTGTGCCTTACCTGTAGCGCAGGCACACCCCACGCCGCACCTGCAGGTGAGTCAGCCAACTCGCCACTTCAAGGTCATTGTGGTGCAGAATCTGTGGATCCGCCGCACTTTTTTGTCGCTTTTTTCTCTCGGAAACCCGCGCGCGTGACGGCTGAGCTCTGTCCCCACACACACACACACGCTCGCTCTACACCTTACGCTGGCGACTGCTGTGCACCGGTACGGCCTATCCGGACATCCGCGCTGCAGCCAGCAAAGCCATCTCGTACGACAGGGAAGAGCCCCAGGAGCTCACAGACACACGAGATCGTGGCGTGTCAAGCGGCAGCAGCGCTGAACCCCTCGCCTCGCCTCTGCTTGGCCGCCACTGTGGCTGCGTCAATCCTGCCTCTTCATCAACTGCACTGCTCTCCACATCCTCCCTCTCCACAGGCGATCCCACGGAGGCCGCATCCTGTTCATCGTCAGGCGCCTCCGAGGGTGTCGATCTCGGCACATGTACCTTGGGCAGTGTCGCCGTGTCTCGCCCGCACCCCATGAAGGACAGCGGTGTGCCAATCAGTGGTGGGAAGGATGCCGGCGGTGGGGGAATACCCCCAGCGATGGTAATCGCTGTAGCAGCAGCAGTGGAATGGGCGCTGCTCTTACCATCGTCGGAAATAAGGACCACCTCGGCGGAAAGCAGCTGCTGTTCGGGCAACGAAGGAGTCAATAGCAGCTGCCGCGCCGGAGCATCCTTGCACAGCCTCTCTGCCCAGTGGTGGTGCTTCGCAAAGACATGCGCTTCCAACTGTCGCCGCAGCTCTTCGCGGCCGGCTGTTGTCTTCTCTGCCCACACCTCTTGCCGCTGCACGGCACGCATGGCTTTATCGTACTCGGCAGTGCGCCTGCTTTGAAGATTGACATCAGATGAGGAGGAAGGACACCAGAAGAGGTGCTCTCGTCGCGCGCCCGTTGCCGGGGCTGTTAGCAGACGGCACACCGACGGTATCGCAGACCCCACCGCCATGGAGACCGCCGTAGCAGCGGCCTCTCCGTTATCCTCGTTCCCGTTGCTCTGCATTTCACTGGCCGTCGCAGAGAACGCGTATGGTGGGCAGAGCGGTGACTGTGACGGTGTGGACAGCAGCGCCGCCTCAGCAGCAGCAGCAGCAGCACCAGCGTTTATAGAGATACAATTCTTGTTCAGGAAAGTGGCTGTGTGTTCCATCAGGGCGGAGGCACTGCTGCAGCGCCGCGTGGCGGTCAGCGAAGGCGACGTGTAAGGTGTGGTGCTAGCCGTGGTCGTGGCGGTGGATGCAACTATGCCAGAGAAGGTGGTGCCTCGGCTGGTGTTGAACTGCATTAGTGGAGTTTCGGCCGTAGCTGTAACGCCGCCGTCGCTACCCCCAACACCGTCCTCGGTGAGAGAAAAAGAACCCTGCATGGTGGTACCAGAGATGTACGACGAGTTACGACGTGCTGCAGAGAGCACAGCCGACATGGCCGGCTCTGCTGTGCACCCTGTTGAGAGCAGCAGCTCATGAGCGACCGTATTCGGCAGCGCGCTTTGAGAGTGGCGGCGCTGCACGGCCTCCTGCTCAATTCCATGTGCCAGGTCACACGCCACCATGGTAGGTCTTAGCGTTGATAGCCGATGCGGGAAAGGACTGAATGCCAGCTGTGACGACGGGATGCTCATGCTGCAACTGTAGCTGTGGCTCGGGCAGCTCAGGTTATCCTTGCCTAACGGGGTAGCAGGCAACACAATAGGGAGCGCGAACGCAGGTGGCAGTGGGGACGACAGCACACCTACACACCTGGCCGGCGACTCAGTAGAGGCTAGGGTTGTCGCTGCCGTGGGCACAAAGAAATGTGAAGCACGCACAGCGGCGTCTGTGGCATCAGAAAGACCAGAGACGTCGTCATGACTCAGAGCTGAAGGCAACACATTGGCGGTCGGAGACTCCGCTGGAGCCGCCAGTGCGCCCTCTGACAGCCACTGCAGTGTGCGCACGCCCCGATGGTGAGACTCTACACCCTCGCTAGCCGGGTCACTGGAAGGCTGTGATCCATTGTCGTTGAAGGAGTGCATGTCGAACAGTCTCAGAGCTTCTGCGCCCAGCGGTAGGAACGACGTTGGAGGTGTTGAAGTGTGCTCGGGCAGCAAAGCCTCGCTGCTGCCGCTACCGTTTCCCTGAGATACTGGCAGGATAGAAGGCATGTGTGCTGAGGAGAGTGCCAACTTGGGGAGTCGCCGTCGTCGAAGCGTGGGGAGCACAGATAGCGGGTGAAAAATAGCGGTGAAGGGCAGTGAGAGAAAGACATGGTGTTGAGCCGCACTAGCGGAATCATGAGCGTCAGACATGCATGTTGGGGCAGTTGCAGCGACAGTGAGATGGCGATAGGTGAAGATGCCACTGGTGCGGTGGTTGGAGTGCCTGCAAGCGCGACCCTTCGCTTTCCATGGCGAATGACGGCAGAAAGAGTGGTGACGACGGCAGTGTTGCCCAGCTGCCTTGCTGCGAAGTTGATGCGGCCCGCTGCCACGGTTGCTGAAGATAGTGTTGGTGATGGTGGTGTTCAGTGGTTGCATCCATCGAAAAGAGCTCACCAGCTCAGATCGTGAAGGAAAGAACAGCAGTAAGTGCTAAAAAAAAAAGAAACGGGCATCACTTCAAGCAGTGTCGCCGGGCCCAAACACCTCCGCAGAGGGGATGA
>NW_004058019.1:0-6518 GCF_000002845.2 Leishmania braziliensis MHOM/BR/75/M2904 | reverse complement strand
TGCAGTCACGGCAGGAGCCATGAGCTCTTCCTTGGCGTTGCGCATCTTAAGATGCGAGCCGGCAGTAGAACCACCACCCGTATCCTCCAGCTCCAGATACGTCAAGGTGGCGCAGCCGTACTGCTCGCGCGCCTTGGCCGCCACCGTGGGGCTGCTGAGCACAGGAACTTCGTAGTCCCTCCCACGCAAGTTGCTCACGTCACCAACAATCCCCACATCCTCGAAAACGGCGAGGTCGAAGCCGAGGGCGTGCGCCACCTCGTGCGCTACGGTGCGCAGCATAATTTGGTCGTAGGCTGACCGAATGTAGGCCGCAGGGATGTTCATGACACCCACGGCAGGTCGGCCGTCGGAGGATGTCTGACAGATCACAGCCGTCGCCAGCACGCCTGGCTCGCTCGGTACCGAGGCAACGTACAGCACGAAGTCGGCGTCGCTGACGCCTACCGTGACGTGCGCCTTCGGCACCTTGAAGGTGCCGCACACGTCGCCCGTCATGCCGGTCACCTTCCAGCTGCCCTGCACCTGCCTCACCTTCAGCCGCTCCGTGTGCAGCTGCAGCGCCTGCGGGATGAGGGAGCCGACAAGTGTATTGCGCTTCGCGTCCGTGAGGATGTCCTCGGCTTTGCACATGTCGAGAGCGCCAGCGTGGTTGTTCACAAGCTGCCCAACGTAGGAGCAGTAGTAGTCGGGGTCGTTGAGATCTTCGACTGATAAAAGAATGCGCAGCGTGCCCCAGTCCGCGGAGTGCGCGACACTCGGCGACGTGCTGTCGGCCAGCGCCCAGTCGGCGGACACGTAGGGCAGACCGAGGGCCGAGACGCTGCCGGGAGGCCTGTGCTGCTGCGCCACCGACTGCAGCACGCGGGCCTGCAGCTTGTCGTGGATGCAGTGATGGCCGGCGGCCTGCGCCCACACGGCGGCGGCACCGACGGCCATGACGAGGCCCGCTGCGGCGAGCCGCATCAGGCGTGCGGCGTCGCTGCGGCGCCGGTGCGTGCTGCTGCGGTCGCGGGACATGCTGGCAGTGCCGGTGGTGCTGCGGGTGCGTGCCAGGGGGCCAGTGACGCCGGCCAACACGTGGGCGGGTGGGAGAGTGAGAGGGGGTGTGAGGGCGGAGGGGCGCTGCGCAGCGATAGGGGGAGGTGGACGGTGGTGGTGCGGGCAGCGTGGGCGAGATAGCGAGGAGGGGAGAGGGCGGAGAAAGAGTGAGGGGCGGAGGGCCCTAGAGGGAAGCAGGGGCGAGGTGCCCCGCACGCCGCGGCCTCCCGCGCACCGAAAGGGCGGCGGCCACGAGCAACAGACGCGGCCCCACGCCCTCCGGCTGCCCTTTCCAGCCCCGAATAGGGCGCGTGTCGGAGGACGGCGAGTGCCGTAGGCGAGGGCGCCCTGCTGACGCGTGCTGGGCGGGGGAGAGGGTGACTCTCTGGGAGGTCGCGACAACGAAGCGCACGACTGCCGGCCATGGCGCAGGGGCGCGTGCTCGCCTTCCTCCCCTCTGGCTCACGTCCATTCCCCGTGTCGCGCCGCCAAGAGAGAGAGAGAGAGGGCGCACATCAGGCCGCCTGCGCCCGCCGCACGGCGTTTGCAGAGTCGAAAGCACAGGATGCTGAAAGCAAAGGAAAACACACACGCGCGGTGTGCTCGCCGTGGGACAGCGGGGTGTGTCGAGACCCACCCCATGACCTTGATGGTCGTCTGCGCCACTGCAGGGCAAATGGCCAGGAGCTCAAGGTGTCTACCAGCGGCACGCACACCCGCGCAGCAATAGGAAAAGAGAAGCAACGGATAGGGAGGGGGTGGTGGGGGCTGCGAGAGAGGGAGAGAGCCCCCAACACACGCATCCATCAGACTCTGAAGCTGCCGATACGGGAGATGCCGTCACCGAGAGGCGACAGAACACCAAAAACTAAAAACAAAAAAGCAAAAGGCCATTTCGACGTGCGTGGGCTGCGATGGCCGTCGGCACAGGGGCACACTACAGCGGCACCGCGCACCCAGTCGTCCTGCTCGTTCCGTTTCACGCTAGCAGAGGCCCTCGTCAGCCGCAGCGGGAGCCGCTCAGCTTCCGTCACGATCAGGAAAGGCTGATAACAAGCAGCCATACCACGAGGCCTGCCATGGCAACGAGCACTATCCCCAGCAGCGCAGCCGTCACAGTGGCCAATGCAGTCATCCTTTCACGCCACCATCACACCGCCGCTGTGTCGGCAGCGTCTCTCTCGAAGTCTATGACTCCCTTGATGTTGGCCTGGCACACCTCCACGTACAGCGGGCACGTGATGTAGCTGCCTTCCACGAAGGCGGTGCTGATCGTGGTCAGCTCCACCCTCTCGCCCGGCGTGCATGCGACGTAGCCGCTGCTGCCGCGCACCTCGACGCTGTACGTGTGGTGGGCTCTGTCGCACATCACGTTGGCGCACAAGGCGTTGTACTGCTCATATGGACCAGTGTTGTGCTTCGGTGTGAAGGTCCCATCAAAGCAGCGCGACGAGTCGGAGAAGACGTTGAACTCCATTAAAGCAGGCGATGCCGTCGATGGGTCCTGATCGCAAGCAATATTACTGTAGGCCACGATAATCGGGCAGAAGTCCATGAATTCTGAGCTCCCGCCGAGAGACGTTTTGGTGAAGTACTGGAAGTACGTCGGCAGCGGGTCGTCATACGTGGCTATGCTGCATCTCCCGATTTTAAGGCGGTGGGTGGGGCACAGATACGAACTCTCGGTGGAGTTGCAGAACATCTCCGGCCACTGCGTGATGTTGTCCTCCATGCACTTCTTGGTGATGAAGTCGCAGCTGGAGTGCTCGGCCCCACGGCATCACCTCGGCCTTGGTGAAGTCAACCCGGTAGAAGCCGAAGTCCTCGAAGGTGGCCATGGTCAGGGCGGTGTAGTACCCCGCGCCCATTACAGGCGCCATGAGCTCGTCCTTGGCGTTGCGCCTCTTAAGATGCGAGCCGGCAGTAGAACCATCACCCGTATCCTCCACCTCCAGAAACGTCAAGGTGGGGCAGCCGTACTGCTCGCGCGCCTTGGCCACCACCGTGGGGCTGTTGAGCACAGGAACTTCGTAGTCCCTCCCACGCAAGTTGTTCACCTCATCAAGGAGATCCGATTCTTCGAAAAGGAGGAGGTCGAAGCCGAGGGCGTGCGCCATCTCGTGCGTCACGGAGCGCAGCATAATTTGGTCGTAGGCTGACCGAATGTAGGCCGCAGGGATGTTGATGACACCCACGGCAGGTCGGTCGTCAAAGAACGCCTGGCACATTACAGCCCACGCCATCACGCCCGGCTTGCTCGGTACCGAGGCAACGTACAGCACGAAGTCGGCGTTGCTGACGCCTACCGTGACGTGTGCCTCCGGTACCTTGAAGGTGCCGCACACGTCGCCCGTCATGCCGGTCACCTTCCAGCTGCCCTGCACCTGCCTCACCTTCAGCCGCTCCGTGTGCAGCTGCAGCGCCTGCGGGATGATGGAGCCGACAAGTGTATTGCGCTTCGCGTCCGTGAGGATGTCCTCGGCTTTGCACATGTCGAGAGCGCCAGCGTGGTTGTTCACAAGCTGCCCAACGTAGGAGCAGTAGTAGTCGGGGTCGTTGAGATCTTCGACTGATAAAAGAATGCGCAGCGTGCCCCAGTCCGCGGAGTGCGCGACACTCGGCGACGTGCTGTCGGCCAGCGCCCAGTCGGCGGACACGTAGGGCAGACCGAGGGCCGAGACGCTGCCGGGAGGCCTGTGCTGCTGCGCCACCGACTGCAGCACGCGGGCCTGCAGCTTGTCGTGGATGCAGTGATGGCCGGCGGCCTGCGCCCACACGGCGGCGGCACCGACGGCCATGACGAGGCCCGCTGCGGCGAGCCGCATCAGGCGTGCGGCGTCGCTGCGGCGCCGGGGCGTGCTGCTGCGGTCGCGGGACATGCTGGCAGTGCCGGTGGTGCTGCGGGTGCGTGCCAGGGTGTGTAAGGGCGGAGGGGCGCTGCGCAGCGATAGGGGGAGGTGGACGGTGGTGGTGCGGGCAGCGTGGACGAGATAGCGAGGAGGGGGGAGGGCGGAGAAAGAGTGAGGGGCGGAGGGCCCTAGAGGGAAGCAGGGGCGAGGTGCCCCGCACGCCGCGGCCTCCCGCGCACCCCAAGGGCGGGCGGCGGCCACGAGCAACAGACGCGGCCCCACGCCCTCCGGCTGCCCTTTCCAGCCCCGAATAGGGCGCGTGTCGGAGGACGGCGAGTGCCGTAGGCGAGGGCGCCCTGCTGACGCGTGCTGGGCGGGGGAGAGGGTGACTCTCTGGGAGGTCGCGAGAAGGAAGCGCACGACTGCCGGCCATGGCGCAGGGGCGCGTGCTCGCCTTCCTCCCCTCTGGCTCACGTCCATTCCCCGTGTCGCGCTGCCGAGAGAGAGAGAGAGAGGGCGCACATCAGGCCGCCTGCGCCCGCCGCACGGCGTTTGCAGAGTCGAAAGCACAGGATGCTGAAAGCAAAGGAAAACAGACACGCGCGGTGTGCTCGCCGTGGGACAGCGGGGTGTGTCGAGACCCACCCCATGACCTTGATGGTCGTCTGCGCCACTGCAGGGCGAATGGCCAGGAGCTCAAGGTGTCTACCAGCGGCACGCACACCCGCGCAGCAATAGGAAAAGAGAAGCAACGGAAAGGGAGGGGGTGGTGGGGGCTGCGAGAGAGAGAGTCCCCAATACACGCATCCATCAGACTCTGAAGCTGCCGATACGGGAGATGCCGTCACCGAGAGGCGACAGAACACCAAAAACTAAAAACAAAAAAGCAAAAGGCCATTCCGACGCGCGTGGGCTGCGATGGCCGTCGGCACAGGGGCACACTACAGCGGCACCGCGCACCCAGTCGTCCTGCTCGTTCCGTTTCACGCTGGCAGAGGCCCTCGTCAGCCGCAGCGGGAGCCGCTCAGCTTCCGTCACGATCAGGAAAGGCTGATAACAAGCAGCCCCACCACGAGGCCTGCCATGGCAGCGAGCACTATCCCTAGCAGCACAGCCGTCACAGTGGCCAATACATACATCCTTTCACTCCACTGTCGCATCGCCGCTGTGTCGGCAGCGTCTCTCTCGAAGTCTATGACTCCCTTGATGTTGGCCTGGCACACCTCCACGTACGGCGCGCACGTGATGTAGCTGCCATTCACGAAGGCGGCGCTCAAGGTGGCCAGGTCAATGCTCTCGCCCGGCGTGCATGCGACGTAGCCGCTGCTGCCGCGCACCTGGACGCTGTACGTGCGCGCCGCCGTGTCGCACATCACGTTGGCGCACAAGGCGTTGTTTGGCTCAGAGCGAGCATTACTGTTCCTCGGCTGAAAGACGCCATCGAAGCAGCGCGCCGCGTCGGAGAAGACGTTGAAGGCCTGCAAAGAAGGCGATGCCGTCGATGGGTCCTGATTGCAAGCACCATTGCTGTAGCCCACGATGAACGGGCAGTAGTCCAGGAATGCTGAGAACCCGCCGAGAAAGGCATTGGTGAAGTACTGGAAGTACGTCGGCATCGGGGTGCTATAGGTGCGTATACCGCACGTCCCCATCCTCAGCCGGTCGGTGGGGCACCGATACCGCCTCTCCGTGGTGTTGCAGAACATCTCCGGCCACTGCGTGATGTTGTCCTCCATGCACTTATTCGTGAGGAAGTCGTAGCTGGCGTTCCGGCCCATTCGCAACACCTCCGCCATGCCTGAACGTCCTCCTTGTCGTATCCCACGTTCATCTTTGTTGTCCTATGTGCCAGCGTTGTTCTCCCTTTTCCAGCTCCTTCTTCCTCTCCTCTCTTTTGTGGGGGGGCGCCCACTCCGACCGCCTCTCATCTTTTTTGTTCCCTGGCTCTCTTCACCCCTCCGTCGTCACCCCGCTTTTGCCTTCCTCCTCCTTCCCCACCTCCCTGCTCTTCATTCCTCCCCCCTCTTTCGATCTCTAATATTTTCCCGCCCTTCCTTTGTTAGTTTTTATTCTTCTTCCGCCCCTATTACCTTTCCATATCTCTCACTATTGGGTCTCCTCTCTGTCCTCTCTCCTACTCCTGCCCCGCCTTTGTCGATCTCCTCACCCCACTGTCTGATCTCTACCCTTCCTCCTCTGTTTTTCTGCCCTACTCTCTCCTTCTATGCCTCCCTCCTCTCCCTTCCCCGGATCTCTCTCGTCTCATTTCTCTCACTCCTTCGGTCCCCCACCTCTTGACCGTTGCTACTGCCATCTCTCGTTGCTGCCTTTGCGCTGTCGTATCTCTCTCACTCCGTCCCTACCTCCTGTCCGCCGCCTCGTCACTATTTCCCGCATTCAATACTCCACACCTTCCCTTTCCTCTCCCCCGTCTGATCCCTCCTCTGTGGCTTCACTCTGTGCACTTTATCCGCCCATCTCCGTCTTTCTATTTCGACGATTTCTTGATTTGTTCCTGACCCATATCTGCGATTCCTTGCGACGCGCACGCTTTTATCCAGCCCTTCGCCCGGCGTGATCTCGTTGTTACACCTCTTTCGCGATACCTCCTTTCCTTTCTGCATCTGT
>NW_004058018.1:0-4128 GCF_000002845.2 Leishmania braziliensis MHOM/BR/75/M2904 | reverse complement strand
CTTCGGCTGGCCGGCAAAAGGGCCACGTGCAAGAGGCCCGCCCCCACCGACCGGCGGACACACGGCCATGCGGGGGGGAGAGGAGCGCGTGGACACCAACAAGTATAGACGTACCAGTGAAAAGGCACCCCAACTTCGATCCAACGCGACCCGTCGTCCACATGCACCGGCATGGCTGTGTAGGGTAGGTAGGGTGAGGCGTCAGGTGCCACCCGAGGCAGTGCTGCCTTCGGCAGAGAAGACGCCATTCACTTCTCCCTCAGCGTGCCCACTCTCCACTAGACAACACCAGCTCCAAGTCCCCACTCTACACCACCGGCCTGTCAAGCGCCCACCTCATAGGGTGAAGCAGTGCGAGACACACGCCTTACAGCACTGCGCCGGCCCAGCCATCTCAGCGTGGCCGCTGCTTCGAACTCTGCCGAACACCCACGCCGCAGGTCGCCTCACAGTCGCTTGCATTATGTCAGTCGCCACCTGGTGCATCCCTCAACATGACTCAGGCTCCTCACACCAGTAGGCAGCGAGGGCCGAGTGAAATGCGCTTGACTCACGCTGAAACCTCGCCCATCATACGGGTGGCGCCAACGTGTTCACTGTCATGGGTCGCTCCGACGCAGTGCCATCCAGGACCTGGTGGCCAACATTAGTAGCCGTGAATCGCTCTGACCCTCCTCCTGCGTCGTAGGCACTGGGGCTCTGCCACCACCAGAAGTAGTTCCTCATTGGCAGGGGATAGGGAGGCTGCTTGGCTTCTTCCCACACACACGCACACACAACGTGTGGGGGTTCTGGAGCCTTGGGATACCCCGCACTGGGGGGGGGGGGGGGGGATCCCCCGTCATTCGGGGCGCCATTTACGCTCCGGAAGAAGAGAGAGTGCGTGTGTGAAACGAGTTCAAAGGATAGGGGGGGGACCCGCTGAACTCGACCACTGCCCATTATGAATGGGGGCCCGATGTGGAGTACGGAGAGGGCCCAACCCCTTCATGCAGTCTCCTCCCCTCCTTCCCCGTCCCCGCAGTTTGCATTCAGTGCGATGTGTACAAAATGGCCCCCTTCCCTTCCTGTCGTCCCCTCCCTCCACGATAGGGGCCGCGCTTTCCACGGTGATGGCCCAAGTCAGTCGTGCGTCAACGCCACACCTACGGCGCGGCCCCCTCTGACCTCGCCTTCTTTGCAAACATTTCAAGCAAAGTGGGCGTACCCTTCGGCTTCCCCGCCTTCTCCAGGCGCTTTACGCTGGCACTTTTCGTGCCAGCAGCGCTTGGGGTCGCTTCCGCCTTTCTCCTGTTTGTCGCTACGTCGTCGCGGTGCCGCTTGGCGCCGTCCGTAGACGCCGCAGCTATCGGCGAAGAAACTGGCGTCGCTGCAGGGTCTGGGAGACCGCAGGCCGCAGCAAGAGCCGCGTGCAGTCGATCTGGCACATACTCGGCCACCACGCCAAAGGCAACCGTCATGGGGACCTCCACACAAGCCTCAGCTGGTGTAGCGGCCGTCGCCGTTGCAACAGGGCTGCTCTCCGGTAGCTGCAGTATTGCTCGCAACACTGGAGAGGCGCGGACACGCTCTACTCTCGTCTTTAACCACTCCACCGCCACCGACTCAGAAGGCCTGTAGTACACCGCGTCGAGGCTTTCGACAGGAGCATCAGAGGTCGACGTCTGCACATAGGAGTTGCCGCCGATTACACGGACCTCGCAGAGCCGTCGCAGCACACCGTCGGACTGAAGTACACGCAGGCAGTGGTGCAAGAGGAGTGGGTGTGCTGCTGCTGCGCGTGCCCAGCCAGCCCAGCCCCGGCCACTGCCACCGCCTAGCTTGCCGTGAGGCGTGGCAGAAAAGAAAGATGAAGTCGTCAGCTGTGACGGCGGGTGCGCAGCCCAGCCGTGCGGGCCCCCATCGTCCACAGACGCGTCATGTGCTCCACTCGAGGAGAGAAGCGCTGCGGTACACGGCGCAGAGGAAGACGTTGACGACCGCGAGTCCTCGCCGCCACCGCCGACGCCGCTGAACACGGCCAGAAACGCGTTCGTCTCTGGCGCGTCGCCTTCGTAGCCGGCCGCAGAGGCGGAGGTGACAGCTGAGGGCCGCAGGTCTCTGTCCCTGTACAGGTCTTCCGCCGACATAAAGGTGCGGGACAGGCGTTCGTAGCGCTGCGCGTCACCGAGAAGCTCGTAGAGTGCAAAGAAGGTCAGGTCCAATGGGGTCGCGACGAGCAGCTCGCCAGCACCGACGGTGCTCGGAACAACCTGCTCTTTCACAAACCAGCTCTGCGCAAAGCCGCTTGGTGGGGCATGCGCCTGCACCTCATAAAGCAGCGAGGGGGAGGCGGACACTGCGGAAGGCAAGTTGGGGGGAAACGTCCTCGTCACGACGGGGATGGTGGGATCGCGCACGACTAGGCACAGCAGCGGCTGGCCGTGGCGAGGATGTGGCAGCCGGGCGACGCTGGCGTTTATCATACAGTTTAACGCCAAAGGTGCCGCGCCTACCGCCGAGGAGTCCGGCTGCAATGCGGACGGGGGAAGCGCATGCGGGTCGCCTGTCGTGACAGGCGCTGCCGGTGCCACGAGGCCGTGAGTAGACGCGCAAGCGCCACTGCGGCCGTTGCTAGCGTAGGCTTCCCCATCGCTGCAGGACTTCGCTGCGGTGTCGAGGGACGAGCGTGTAGATGTGAGGGAAGCCCAGCACTGAGGATGAAAAGCGTCACGAGGCAAGACCCACAGGCGCCGCTGCTGCACCTTGGCGGACAAAGACGACGAGGGTGCGTGCGTCAGATCGGGTCTTGTGTGATCATGCGGATCATATTGAACAGGTGGGCCTCGATTGGTTGGGCTGCGGAACAGGCACAAACCATCCTTGGACGATGCCGTGTTGTACGCATGGGCACGAAGCGAAGAAGCAGAGGCGTAGTCACCATCCTCCACGTCGTCACTGTCGCTGTCATCCCTCGCATTCACGTTATAATCGCCACGACTACCATCGTCATTGCTGTCGAGGTCAGCTTTACACCCTACATGATCCCGGTAGGTCTCTCCCTCCAAACTAGGAGCAGGCAAGATAGCTAAGGGTGCGGCACACGTCAGACTCATAGCTGGCCGTGTGACTCCCTTCTCCGCTGTAGCGGGGTAGCCATCATTGCTGCGTGGTGGCTGTGACATAACGAGAAATGGGCCACGAGAAGAGCTCGAAGAGAGATGGCACACGGCTCCACTGATTGAGGGTTGCAGCGTATCTCGTGCGCTCGCTCGCGCCCATCGTTTGTGTGCGCGCGTGTGCGAGAATAGTCAAAAATGATGACGATGACGATGATGATGATGACGATACCGCCGTATCCATGAGTGGGGAGTGTGCTTGAGAGACAGAGAGATCGAGATAGACCTACGCGCAGCCGGCCAGGCAGTACACAAGACTCAAGAGTGGGAGAAAACAAGAAGGGTGTGTAAAATCGGAAACAGAAAGAGAAAAGACATCTGGGCGGGCACGGAGAGGATCAACGGCGAGGGGAGGCGACAGGGGCAGATGTCCAGAGTCCCGCGCCCTCTACCACGATCACGGCCACCTCGGCGCACCACCTTTTGCCGCAATACCACTCATCACTATCGCCGTTACCATGAACCCCCTCCCCCTCCAGCGCACGGATCGGAGACGCCATCCTCGAGGCAGCCGCACTTTGCTGTTGCCACGAGGAGGGAAGAGGTACGAAAGAAAAGAGCCTCGATCCGCCTTCGCCACCGGTATTGGTGTCGATGTACTACTCAATTGACATTCGTATTTAATCTCACTTTTATACACAACACTCTACGTTTACTATCTCGTACATTCTCGTTCTCCACTCATATACATACACCTTATCCACATCTACTTCGCTCATGACTCTCTCAATCTCGGCTATTAAAAAACTTGTGATATCTGACGAATGTATTCATTTGGTGCAACCCACCATTCATATATTAATATGAATAACTCCCTATATTTATTAAAATAAACTTACGTGTGTAAATGTTTAAAATACTGAAGTAGCTCATATATACTTAATTCCCACAGACACTCTGTAATGATCATATGTTCACATCAGAAACTTTTAATCGATACACGCGTAAAGAATGATTCTCCTAATACTCA
>NW_004058017.1:0-9145 GCF_000002845.2 Leishmania braziliensis MHOM/BR/75/M2904 | reverse complement strand
CCCCACATGGGGAGTGGCAAGGGAGAAGAGTGGCGAGAGGGAGAAGCACAGGATCTTTTTTTGTCAGGGAGGCGGAGGCTACACCGCTAAGAGGCCAGCAAGCAAAAGGGCAAACCACAGCCCTCAAAAACAGAAACGTCACGGACAACACAAACAACTAAGGCGGAGGGCGGCGGCAGCAGCGGAGTGAGGTGGTGGGGCGGCGGGCGATACACACACACACACACACACACACACGCACGTACACGCACACACGTACAGGAAAGAGATGGAGGAAGACCAAAACGGAAAATCAGAGGAGGGGGGGGAGGGCGCGGCGAAAGAGGACAGCGAAGGAAGAGAAGGAAGCGCTCAAAGCGAGGCGAGCAACGAAGATGTCAGTCACACACAGGCACACGCACAACTTATTCAATAGCGGACGGTGTACGCGCCATTGTCAGCAGCACTACCACCACAGTCACACACACACACATACAGAGAAAATCGCTGCCCAAAGACAGTAAAATGAGGGGGAGGTGAAGTGGGGGGTGGGGTGGGGAGGTAAGAGAGACCGCGCGAGCGGAGAGGTCGATCTCTCTCTCTCTCTCGAGCCGTTTGTTCTCCTCATTTCAAAATGCTGACCTCAACGCCCAAGTCCGATAAAACTTACCCCCCCCCCCAAAAAAAAAAAAAATTAAATCGAGCTGGAGAACTTAAAGTGGGCAAATAAAACAAAACAACAGCACACGCACACCACGCCGGGAAGCGTGTGTAATGGTGAGTGAGCTCAGTTATACAACCACCTACCCATACAGGGGCAGCTAAACACACCACTCATAGAGCAACCACAGCATCGCGGTTGACGGAGGTAGAGATCAGATTCACTCGCGTACTGCACCCGCACATACGCTTGCAGGTATTATGCGTGCTTGCATAAGGTGTCTCTCAGCTCGGTATGCGTGGAGAGCATTGCGCCTCGCCTCCTCGCAAGTTAGCGCGGAGCGACCAGCCCGTGAGTAAGGGAAACAGAAGAAACAACAGTGCCGGAGTCGAGGGGTCGTTTCCGCCCCTCCTCCCTCCCCCTCACACATTCACTGCCCCATCGAATCCAAGTCTTCACAGCTGCTCAGGGACACCTGCAAGCCAAACAGTTCAAGCGACAGCGTCTCGCTGAGTTTTACGAGGAAGTGTTTTGGGTACACGATATCGAGTGCATCGTGCAGGGCCGCGTCGGCTGTTAACGCTGCCCGAAGATCGAATACGTTCAGCGATGTCCCGCCACCGCTCCCCCTCCAGGCCCGGATGATGGCGTGTACCGACTTGCTCACTTCCTCCTCAAAGTCGCGGACAAACTGAGCATCCGCGGCGGAAGGCCTCAACAGGCGGCGCGGCACCCGAACAAGCTGCACGCACACGTCCCTTGCCGGCGCCGCGATAGCTGCGGAAGAGGCGCGTCGTTCAACGGCGCAGGGGGAGGTGAAGGCGGAGGAGCTGAGGGCTGCCGACACCGGGGTTGAGCGCATCAGCGTTAGCGGGCCGGCGGGGTTATTTGTGATACAGCGCCGAAGGGGAAAGATGATGTCGTCCACGGCGGTCTTTGGACTTGCGCTACTCGTCAAGTTGCTGCTGTCCTCACCACTGTAGCCGCTTGCCGCCTTCACACTGTCCTTCGCTGCGCCTCCGATCGATGCTGTCGAGGTTGCCAGAGAGCGAGAGCGCTTCTGTTGGTGATGCTGCTTCGACTGTTTCATTTTGTCCGGCAACCCACTTGCGCCAGCATCACTGCCGAGAGCAGCGACGGCCTTTTCCTGCTCCACAATACCGTAGGTGAGGTGATGCAACTGCCGGAGCTGCTCGTAGCGCTGCAGCGCGGCCCGTTGCCAGCCGGAGAGCCCCTTGACACCATCGCCACTGTCCGTCACCTTGCACGACGGGAGTGAGGAGCACTGCGTCGTCGCCTGCGCTGGCAGGCCCAGTGCTGCTTCCGTGGCGGCGTTTCTTTCTGCTCGCGCGGCAGCTGCATCGTCGCACGCCAGCGCAGAGGTGGCCGGGGTCACGGCCGCAATGTAATCCTCACCCTCCACGACCACCAGCCGGGGAAGCGTCTCGTAGACCTGCTGCATGGACGGGGAGTCCTTTGTGTAATGGAAGACCTCCTTCAGCAGGAAGAAGAGGCCTGACCCGACAAGGTAGTCGGGGATATCGGCCAGTTTGTGGATGCAGGGGAAGCACTGAAATAGAAAGTTCTTGACGAATTCATAGCTGTCGCGGCTTTCCCTTTCCTGCTCCGGGTCGTCCTGGTCGTAGTTCGGAAGGTAAATTTGACTCACGAAGGACAAGTCCTTCGTCGCCTCACGTAGCCACTCCCGCTCACTGCGCACGCCATAGCAGTCGAGGATGATACTGTTGCGGTCCTCGACGCGCTCCAGCCTCGCCTGCTGCTCCTCGCGCGTCGGTAGCTCGCGCTGCTTCGCATCGTCGAAGGGCGTGTGGCTGAAGATGAGCTGCCAGGCGTAGATGGCCGCCGCGCAGAACACGCGTGACGTCAGGTTGCACGCCATGCCCCATTTCTCGAATGGGCGGTGGAACGCCTTCACGACTGGCTTGGCGTGCTTCAGCTCCTTCGGGTCAACGACACTTTCGTAGCGCATCGTCGGGGGAACAAGTAGCGCTGACGTCGCTCTTGGACAGCTGGTGCCGCGGTACGCGCGTGCTGCCGAGTTAAGGGTGTCGTCAAATGAAGACAGCGCGTAGCATCCGCTGGAGCTGCTAGGAAATTCATCGACGGAGCCGCGCCTGTCGCTAACGGTGATGATCGCCTCGTACTTGCCACACACGTAGTGGCGCAGGTTAAGGAGTCGGGTGTAGAGCACGCCTTCTTCGATCCAGCGTCGCTGCTGCGCTGTGAGTGCGTCACCGCCATGCTCATTCGTCGCCGGAGGCGCTTCGCATTTCTGACGCTCCTCGCCGTCGTTAAGGTGCCGGTTCGCTGCGCTGCCGCTGCTGCTGTTGTCGAGGTACGCCATCGGCGCATTGGTAGGGTAGCGCAGCGCCACCGTGCACGTTGCGTACAGCAGTGGCGGCGGTGCGTTCAGCAGCCGGTGCATCGCCGAGACGGCGAAGCTGCTGCTCTCCCCTTGGTAGTTGCGTATGGCAAAGGTGGAGATGCCGCTAGCGGCGAGTGGCAGTGGCGGAATACGAATAGGCAGGCACGAGGCGGTGCCCATTGTGCCGCTGTTGACGGTAGATGGGGACGACGACACCCGTGCCGTGCCCGACGTGGCGGCAGCAGCGGACGCCAAGGCTACTTTTCGTTGCTCCTTCGCCCGCTGGAAGCGCTCACGTGACGTGGGCGCGGTTGTTGTTGTTGTCGTCGTAGGCGAAGCCTCTACTTTGTCCATCTCAGCAGCAGTGCGACGCACCTTCTCCGAGTCGTCATGTTCTGCCCTCTTTGCCACGGTGGCCGCCGCCGAAGCGACTACCTGCTGCTGCTGCTGGTGCTCTTCAATGCGCCGTCGCAGCCGCCAGCGAAACACCCACAGCCGCACGAATGCGTTGCGCCGTGCCGCCAGCACCCTTTCTCGCTGCGTTACGTTCTCCGTCAGGTGCGCACCGCGATGCTGCGCAACGGCGCGGCGGCGGCAGTGCAGGGAAGCCCACCACACGGCGATCTGGCGTGCCGCTGCCTTGTGCGTGTCTGCAGCTACAGCGTGGGCAGGGGCCATGGCGTTTGTGCTCACCGGCGATGAACCCTCCACGCAGGACGCTGAGTTTGGCAGGGGCGCGGTGGGTTGCGACATTGCCATGGAAAAGGAGTACACGAGCGTGGCTGCGCTGGACTGCGCGCTCGGCGTGCTGTGTGCGGCGCCGTCGCTGTGGGTGAGGGCTGCGCCGTCCATGTTCAGCCGCTGCGGCACACTTTGGAGGCTCAACAAACGAGGCATGCTGCCGGCAGCGTGCACGCGCATGTCACTCAGCTCACTGTGCAGCACGTCACCGTTATCCTTTTCTTCCGCAGAGCATAAGTGGCTGCCATCGTTGTGGCTTCTGAGTCCATCAAGCACGCCGGGCTGCTGCTGCTGCGGCGGCGGGCTCTGCAACTCATGTGTTACTGGTGCAGCCTCCTCGTCGTCAGCCTCCAATGGCAGCTGGCACTCGAAGACCGGTCCACCTTTGCTGTTTGGACTCGCCTCCTTCCGCGTCGCAGCGGCAGGTGTCGCTGCTGCCGTTGGCGCTGACATCGCTGGTGGCGTGGCGGCTTCGTTCTCCTCCGTTGGGGTGCAATCGCTAAGGCTCCCGCCGACCACCGGTGACGGGTGCGGTGAGGGCAACGGCGGCTCTTGGGCACCCGCGCTGGCGACACCATTCTGACTAGCGGCGAGGGGCTTCAGAGACAGCCATAGCGTCCAGGCCTTGGCAAGTTGGCGCTGCTGCTGCTGCTGCTGCTGCTCATTTTTCTCCTGCTGAGTTAGTCCCTTCTGCGTCTGCGACAGCTTCGACACGACGGATGCCTTCTTGCGAGATTTTCGAGGGCTGGCCGATGCTTTTGTCGTCGCCGGTGCCTTCTGCGACGTGGAGAGCGATGGGCGGGACTGATAGACGCTGCCCCAACCACCCCCAGCGCCACCGGCGCGACCCGAGTAGCTGGCCCCGGGACTTGTGGATCGCTTGCTACCTGTTTTGCACATGGTGCTCACTTTCGCCGTAGCAGCGCCACCACCATGGGTGCTCTCCACGGAGGCGGACAGATCCGTTGTGGTCCAGTTGAGGGCGGAGTTTTGCCGACTGCTTGTGCGCCCACTCCCCGTGCCCAGTAGCGTCGAGTACACTGCGGTGCCTGCGCCTGCGCTGGGCTGCATGCAGCGGAGCAGGTAACACTCTACAGCGGTGTACGCGTTGCCTGAAGCACCCTCCGTGCTGCGCGCGCTGACGGAGCGCACTTGTGGGTCTTCTCCCGCAGCGCCATCGGCTACCACATCCTCGTCTGCTGTCGTTGTAAAGGTGAAGAGCGGCGCGTACGGCATGATCGTCATGTTGGCGCGCGTGCGCGGGGTGCTGCTTGCCGAGGAGTGGCCCGTGATGCTCCCACCGCCGCTGCTGACCTTGGAGGACTTGGCTTTATTTCCGGTGGCGTTGCTCGAGAACTTTGGAGAGGAGGATATATTGGAGGACTTGAGAAAGGTGGCAGTAGTCGGGCTGGTGACGATAGCGTCGCTACTGGTGGTCGCCGCCGCGTCCTCCTCTGTGGTTGCATCATCACCGCTTTGTCTTGTCATGGAGATGAGCAGGTTGTTCAGGTGCTTGAGAGGCACAAAGAACGGCGTGCTCAGCATGTCCGGCACCTCAAGCCAAACCACCGGCACCGACGGGGCCCCACCAACACTGTTCTCCGTCGACCGCTGCGTGGTGGCAGCTTCTGGTGCCGTCACAGGTAAGCCGAGGGCGTCTCGGACAGCACCGCATAGCTCATCGAGCTGCGCCATGACCTCTCGCTTCTGCGCACACACAAACTGCACAAAGCGAGAGGGGGCAGTGCCGTTCGACGTGGTGGAGTCAGCGCTGCTTGCCGCCGCTGTCGTTGCCGAGGAGCCGACGGCGCTGGTCTGGCTCTGACTTGTGTGCCCGCTTCCAACACCCGTCACCCCCGGCAATGGCGGAGCAAGCTGGTCCACACCGACACCGGACGGCGTCATCGCGTTTGCCAGGGTCAGGCGAGGCGCCCCTGGAAGGCCGCTGCTACCGCCATCACCAGAGGAAGTGTGCGCCAGGGACGGGGTGGGACTTGTTGCCAGGTCGATGGTTGGCGTCAACGCCGACGACACAAGCTGTGGCGCCGCTGGTGCTTTATCAAAGCGGCCGCTGGCGCTCTCGTCTGGAGAAAAGAGGGAGCAAGACGTGACGGTAGTGATGATGCCGGCCTCCATCAGCGTCGGTTGCGAGTCGAGGGGTGCGCTGCCCTTGTCGACATTCTTAACAGGCGACAGTAATTCATTTCTCGGCGCCTGAGCGAGGGCGGTGCCGTCGCTGAGTGTGCTCAGCAGCGTCACCACTGCAGCCTGCAGAGTCTGCAGGGCGTCTGAGAGGGAGGCGGCTTTGGAGGCGGCTGCCGCTGCGGCGGAGGCGCGTCTGCACATGTGCCCTGCCGTCGTGGTCGTCGTCGTGTTGGCCAGCGATGACGTCGTGCTGTTCCGGGAGATGCTGAACTTGCGCGGGGTGGTGCTTGTACTTGAGGTTGTAGTGCTGGGTATGGTGCCGCTCGTGGGGCCGCCCCTGTCGCTGCCGAGCCCACGGTTGCTGTGCCCACCGTAGTGGTGCCCATGCACAGACACGGCGGAGCGCAGTCCTGCCTCTTCGCCATCGCTTTTCTCTGCCGTTACAGCAGTGTTAACTGCCGCTGCAGACGCTGAGAGCGAGGTGCGGGCAACTTGCACAAACGATTGCAGCGCCACCGTCACGGCTGCGCGCTGCTCTTGAACCGACTTCATGTTGTCAACGAAGGGCTGGAGGTACTCGGCACAGTACCTCGCTATCTTGTGCGCATACACATCCGTCATGGCCGTCTCGACCCCCCCCGGCGATACAGCAGATGTAGCAGAACCGTCCCTGTGCGTGCGAGGTGTGCGTTTACCCCCGGTGATCGTGTGCTGCAGCTGCTGAGTCGAGGAGCCGAAGATGCTAGGGCGACTGACTGAGGTAATACGACCGACACTGCCACTGCGCTTTGGGAGAGTTGATGGCGAGCTCGCGCTCGATGCACCGTGCCGCACACCGGGGGACTTTGCACGCTTCCCTGCGGGCGTGCTGGCCCGCTGCGACACAAACGAGGTAGACGTCGGCGCAGAAATGTCCACAGGTGTCATTGTGGCGGACAGGGAGGACCACGTTGCCCCTGCTGCGATGCGTGGTCGCACCCCACCACGAGGGGTGTGTTGCTGCTGCAGTTGCTGAGGACCAGAGCGTAGAAAATGCCCTGATACAGCCGGGCTGCCGTTGAGTAGGCCCGGCGCTCTCTGGGAGTGGTTGGTGCTGAGCTCCTTCGCATCTGCGGTGCTGAGCGTCATGGACGCCGGCAGTATATCGTACTGGCTCTCTTCTCCCTTCATGAGGGGCAGAGCAGCGACCCAGTCCATATTCGGCTCATCGCCCACATCCGCACAAAGTTTCATGTATGTGGCGGCTAGCTTCGCGTAGTCCTGCAGTGGTGATGAGGGGCAGTGCTCTTCCAGGCGACTGGCACTGCTGCTGTGGTGCATCGGAGCAAGCACGCGCGCCAGCGAGCCTTGCCGCCGCCCTGACGGTGGCTTCGTGCTAGGTGTTACTACAGTCGTTCCCGCGCTGTGCACACGACTGCGGCCGCTACGTTTATTCGTGTAGCAGCTGCTGATGGGGTGCTCATGGTTCGCCACGGCGCTGGTGGAGGCGGCGAGGCTGTCCTTGTCACCTGCAAGGAGGAAGGAGCCATGCTCAAGGCTGCCGTTGAGCGGCGATGAGGCTCCTGTGGAGGAGTGCTCCAACAATAGCCGCTTTGGCACCTGGAGGGAGACGCTAGGCTGATGACTGACACGCGAGCCGAGCTGTGCCGGGGAGGAGGGTGAAAACGTCGGTCCGCTCACTGCGGCGCTACTTGGACCGCCTGAAAGCGTGCCTGGTGCGGCTCCCGGCCGTGCCCTCCGCGAGCGCGGCGGACGTGACGGCGCCGGCGACGGATCTGCGCGGTGTCGGCGGACTGCCCCCGCCGCCGCACCGATAACAGTGCTTGAGCGAGTGCCTGGTGGCAGGACGTCGCGCGTCCGGCCAGTTCCAGCACGAGTGACTGTGCCGCTACCGCTAACACTTGAGTTTAAAAAAGTGGCAGACGTCCCGCGCTGGCGCATGTGTGGCGACGCGAGTGTAATCACGCTACTGACCGAGGCGTCCAGGGTGCCATACGCTGGGGACGCGGATTCGACGTCTCCCGCCATCTTCGTGGGCGAGGCGCCATTCCTGATGGAGGCCATCCCCGCTACTCCGGTGTACTGCCGCACGACGGAGCGTGGGCGTCGCCGAATGTGGGTGCCGGAGGGCAGACGGTTGCGCGTGTACGCCTCTGACGCTGGTAGCGGTCCAACATCGCGCGGAAAGAGCGTCGTCGCGGTTGTGTTCACTTCCCCTGAGCCGGGCTGAAGCTGGCAATGATGGCTGTGGTGATCGCTGTCGACGCCGGCCCCTGTCGTCTCGTTGACTCTCCAGGGCGAGCTGGTCCCGGAGTCGGCGGCGGCCTCGCCCATACCAGTGATTCGATTGCGGCTCTGCAGTAAGGAGCCGCCGAGTGCCGAGCTCATGGATCCGTTGAGGCTGTCGCAGGACTGGGCCACGCCAGCGCCGCTTGCCCGCCCGACGCCGAGGTGCGTGACAGTGGTGGAGGGGAGCTTCAGCGAAAACAGAAAAGGAACGGCAGCATTGGCGGCTCTGGCGCCGGCATCGATGGCAGAGGCTGAAGATGACAAGGCAGGTGCGGGTACGCCAGTGGTAGTGTGCGGCGGTGACGGGGGGAGCCCCGCCTGGGGGTACCGGGCGTCGTCCGTATCGCTTGCAGTGGTGTGGAGCAGCGGGGCCTGTTGAACAGCATCGCCCAAGGGGATAGCGGTTTCGAAAGACGATGTGGAAGGTTCTCGCGACTTGCCCAACCCGCTCGAGTTTCTCCTGCTTCGTCCGTGCTGTAGGGGCAGCTGCTGCTTCAGTTCATATCGGTGATGTGATGAGCTGTGCGCGGCCACAAGTGGTGTGTTGTTTGCTACAATAGAGGGGATGGCCACCCCGCCACGTGAAGTCTGATCTGAGCCATGGAGGAGGTTGTCGCTACGGCCGCCGTCGGTCTCTAGGGTGAGCGGAAACGAGTTAGAAGCCTCACTATTGCAGACAGTGACGGTATTGTCGCCTTGGTTGCTTGCCGCTGGCCGTTTCAGCTTCAGCTCTTCGAAGCTGGGCGCCACCGGTGGGACTGCGTGCCCGTTGCGCCTCATTACGGGGTACGAGAGAGGAGGGAGGAGAGAGACGAAAGTGAGGGAGGGGGGGGGAGGGGAAGAGGAGGAGGAGGGAGAAGAAGCCAGAAAAGCAAAACAGAAAAGGGAGTGGGAGGGAAGTAGCAGCGGGTTGTACTGCTGCGTTGCTACACTCCACTTTTGAG
>NW_004058016.1:0-5675 GCF_000002845.2 Leishmania braziliensis MHOM/BR/75/M2904 | reverse complement strand
GAGCAGCTGAGCCAGCAAAAGTACGAGTGTGATTGTCAAGCACACGTTCACAACCTGCTCAGTCACGAGACGGAATCACGATATCACCTACTCGACCAATATTCTCAGTGGTACGCTCAACTTGAGAAGACTAAAGCGCAGCAGCAGATAGCACTGCACGAAAGATATGAGCAGCTTCTTCAAGACACAATCGCAACGAACAAGACGCGAGTCACTGACACTGTGGCTCAGGTCGCCAAGCTTCAGCAACAGATCACAAATCAGAAGAAAACCAGTCAGATATGCGAACAAAAATTAAAATCTCACCTAGCAGAGGTGCAAAATCTCTACCACACACTGCAAGACGTCCACACGCGGCTGGAGGGTGAGCACGCGGAGCTGGGCAAGGCACATGCCAAGCTGGACAAGACGAACGCGGCGCTGGAGCAGCAGCTGGCGGAGTGGAAGGCCCGCGCCACCAGCGTGGACGCCGAGCGCGGCGACCTGTCTGAGCGCCTTGCACGGCTGGAGGGTGAGCACGCGGAGCTGGGCAAGGCACATGCCAAGCTGGACAAGACGAACGCGGCGCTGGAGCAGCAGCTGGCGGAGTGGAAGGCCCGCGCCACCAGCGTGGATGCCGAGCGCGGCGACCTGTCTGAGCGCCTTGCACGGCTGGAGGGTGAGCACGCGGAGCTGGGCAAGACGAACGCGGCGCTGGAGCAGCAGCTGGCGGAGTGGAAGGCCCGCGCCACCAGCGTGGATGCCGAGCGCGGCGACCTGTCTGAGCGCCTTGCGCGGCTGGAGGGTGAGCACGCGAAGCTGGGCAAGGCACATGCCAAGCTGGACAAGACGAACGCGGCGCTGGAGCAGCAGCTGGCGGAGTGGAAGGCCCGCGCCACCAGCGTGGACGCCGAGCGCGGCGACCTGTCTGAGCGCCTTGCACGGCTGGAGGGTGAGCACGCGGAGCTGGGCAAGGCACATGCCAAGCTGGACAAGACGAACGCGGCGCTGGAGCAGCAGCTGGCGGAGTGGAAGGCCCGCGCCACCAGCGTGGATGCCGAGCGCGGCGACCTGTCTGAGCGCCTTGAGCGGCTGGAGGGTGAGCACGCGGAGCTGGGCAAGGCACATGCCAAGCTGGACAAGACGAACGCGGCGCTGGAGCAGCAGCTGGCGGAGTGGAAGGCCCGCGCCACCAGCGTGGACGCCGAGCGCGGCGACCTGTCTGAGCGCCTTGCGCGGCTGGAGGGTGAGCACGCGAAGCTGGGCAAGGCACATGCCAAGCTGGACAAGACGAACGCGGCGCTGGAGCAGCAGCTGGCGGAGTGGAAGGCCCGCGCCACCAGCGTGGATGCCGAGCGCGGCGACCTGTCTGAGCGCCTTGCACGGCTGGAGGGTGAGCACGCGGAGCTGGGCAAGGCACATGCCAAGCTGGACAAGACGAACGCGGCGCTGGAGCAGCAGCTGGCGGAGTGGAAGGCCCGCGCCACCAGCGTGGATGCCGAGCGCGGCGACCTGTCTGAGCGCCTTGCACGGCTGGAGGGTGAGCACGCGGAGCTGGGCAAGACGAACGCGGCGCTGGAGCAGCAGCTGGCGGAGTGGAAGGCCCGCGCCACCAACGTGGATGCCGAGCGCGGCGACCTGTCTGAGCGCCTTGCACGGCTGGAGGGTGAGCACGCGGAGCTGGGCAAGGCACATGCCAAGCTGGACAAGACGAACGCGGCGCTGGAGCAGCAGCTGGCGGAGTGGAAGGCCCGCGCCACCAGCGTGGATGCCGAGCGCGGCGACCTGTCTGAGCGCCTTGCACGGCTGGAGGGTGAGCACGCGGAGCTGGGCAAGACGAACGCGGCGCTGGAGCAGCAGCTGGCGGAGTGGAAGGCCCGCGCCACCAGCGTGGATGCCGAGCGCGGCGACCTGTATGAGCGCCTGCGCGGCTGGAGGGTGAGCACGCGGAGCTGGGCAAGACGAACGCGGCGCTGGAGCAGCAGCTGGCGGAGTGGAAGGCCCGCGCCACCAGCGTGGATGCCGAGCGCGGCGACCTGTCTGAGCGCCTTGCGCGGCTGGAGGGTGAGCACGCGGAGCTGGGCAAGGCACATGCCAAGCTGGACAAGACGAACGCGGCGCTGGAGCAGCAGCTGGCGGAGTGGAAGGCCCGCGCCACCAGCGTGGATGCCGAGCGCGGCGACCTGTCTGAGCGCCTTGCGCGGCTGGAGGGTGAGCACGCGGAGCTGGGCAAGGCACATGCCAAGCTGGACAAGACGAACGCGGCGCTGGAGCAGCAGCTGGCGGAGTGGAAGGCCCGCGCCACCAGCGTGGATGCCGAGCGCGGCGACCTGTCTGAGCGCCTTGCACGGCTGGAGGGTGAGCACGCGGAGCTGGGCAAGACGAACGCGGCGCTGGAGCAGCAGCTGGCGGAGTGGAAGGCCCGCGCCACCAGCGTGGATGCCGAGCGCGGCGACCTGTCTGAGCGCCTTGCACGGCTGGAGGGTGAGCACGCGGAGCTGGGCAAGGCACATGCCAAGCTGGACAAGACGAACGCGGCGCTGGAGCAGCAGCTGGCGGAGTGGAAGGCCCGCGCCACCAGCGTGGACGCCGAGCGCGGCGACCTGTCTGAGCGCCTTGCACGGCTGGAGGGTGAGCACGCGGAGCTGGGCAAGGCACATGCCAAGCTGGACAAGACGAACGCGGCGCTGGAGCAGCAGCTGGCGGAGTGGAAGGCCCGCGCCACCAGCGTGGATGCCGAGCGCGGCGACCTGTCTGAGCGCCTTGAGCGGCTGGAGGGTGAGCACGCGGAGCTGGGCAAGGCACATGCCAAGCTGGACAAGACGAACGCGGCGCTGGAGCAGCAGCTGGCGGAGTGGAAGGCCCGCGCCACCAGCGTGGATGCCGAGCGCGGCGACCTGTCTGAGCGCCTTGCGCGGCTGGAGGGTGAGCACGCGAAGCTGGGCAAGGCACATGCCAAGCTGGACAAGACGAACGCGGCGCTGGAGCAGCAGCTGGCGGAGTGGAAGGCCCGCGCCACCAGCGTGGATGCCGAGCGCGGCGACCTGTCTGAGCGCCTTGCACGGCTGGAGGGTGAGCACGCGGAGCTGGGCAAGGCACATGCCAAGCTGGACAAGACGAACGCGGCGCTGGAGCAGCAGCTGGCGGAGTGGAAGGCCCGCGCCACCAGCGTGGACGCCGAGCGCGGCGACCTGTCTGAGCGCCTTGCGCGGCTGGAGGGTGAGCACGCGGAGCTGGGCAAGGCACATGCCAAGCTGGACAAGACGAACGCGGCGCTGGAGCAGCAGCTGGCGGAGTGGAAGGCCCGCGCCACCAGCGTGGATGCCGAGCGCGGCGACCTGTCTGAGCGCCTTGCACGGCTGGAGGGTGAGCACGCGGAGCTGGACAAGACGAACGCGGCGCTGGAGCAGCAGCTGGCGGAGTGGAAGGCCCGCGCCACCAGCGTGGATGCCGAGCGCGGCGACCTGTCTGAGCGCCTTGCACGGCTGGAGGGTGAGCACGCGAAGCTGGGCAAGGCACATGCCAAGCTGGACAAGACGAACGCGGCGCTGGAGCAGCAGCTGGCGGAGTGGAAGGCCCGCGCCACCAGCGTGGATGCCGAGCGCGGCGACCTGTCTGAGCGCCTTGCACGGCTGGAGGGTGAGCACGCGGAGCTGGGCAAGGCACATGCCAAGCTGGACAAGACGAACGCGGCGCTGGAGCAGCAGCTGGCGGAGTGGAAGGCCCGCGCCACCAGCGTGGATGCCGAGCGCGGCGACCTGTCTGAGCGCCTTGCGCGGCTGGAGGGTGAGCACGCGGAGCTGGGCAAGGCACATGCCAAGCTGGACAAGACGAACGCGGCGCTGGAGCAGCAGCTGGCGGAGTGGAAGGCCCGCGCCACCAGCGTGGATGCCGAGCGCGGCGACCTGTCTGAGCGCCTTGCACGGCTGGAGGGTGAGCACGCGGAGCTGGGCAAGGCACATGCCAAGCTGGACAAGACGAACGCGGCGCTGGAGCAGCAGCTGGCGGAGTGGAAGGCCCGCGCCACCAGCGTGGATGCCGAGCGCGGCGACCTGTCTGAGCGCCTTGCGCGGCTGGAGGGTGAGCACGCGGAGCTGGGCAAGGCACATGCCAAGCTGGACAAGACGAACGCGGCGCTGGAGCAGCAGCTGGCGGAGTGGAAGGCCCGCGCCACCAGCGTGGATGCCGAGCGCGGCGACCTGTCTGAGCGCCTTGCGCGGCTGGAGGGTGAGCACGCGGAGCTGGACAAGACGAACGCGGCGCTGGAGCAGCAGCTGGCGGAGTGGAAGGCCCGCGCCACCAGCGTGGATGCCGAGCGCGGCGACCTGTCTGAGCGCCTTGAGCGGCTGGAGGGTGAGCACGCGGAGCTGGGCAAGGCACATGCCAAGCTGGACAAGACGAACGCGGCGCTGGAGCAGCAGCTGGCGGAGTGGAAGGCCCGCGCCACCAGCGTGGATGCCGAGCGCGGCGACCTGTCTGAGCGCCTTGCGCGGCTGGAGGGTGAGCACGCGAAGCTGGGCAAGGCACATGCCAAGCTGGACAAGACGAACGCGGCGCTGGAGCAGCAGCTGGCGGAGTGGAAGGCCCGCGCCACCAGCGTGGACGCCGAGCGCGGCGACCTGTCTGAGCGCCTTGCACGGCTGGAGGGTGAGCACGCGGAGCTGGGCAAGGCACATGCCAAGCTGGACAAGACGAACGCGGCGCTGGAGCAGCAGCTGGCGGAGTGGAAGGCCCGCGCCACCAGCGTGGATGCCGAGCGCGGCGACCTGTCTGAGCGCCTTGCGCGGCTGGAGGGTGAGCACGCGGAGCTGGGCAAGTCTCATGCAAGGTTGACGAGGTTGCACACTGATGTTGAGGAAGAGGTACAGTCGGTAAGGCGGGTGAAGGAGGAATTGGAGAGGACGGTGGAGGGTTTGCGTGAGAGGGCTGCATGTGCGGAATATGACGTGCAACAACTCTCTCGGGATGTTTTGATTGCGCGAACGTGTGCGAAGGAATGGGAGGGACTGTGTGGTACTTTGTCTTTGCGGTTGGAAGTGCATCGGGAAGCTCACGCAAGTTATTCTGTTTTAGCAGGTGATGGAGAGCTGTTGTCGGCGCGTGGCTTGACTGCTACTCTTACGATGGCCTCGAAGGCAGCCCCGTTAAGCGCTGCGAAGTACCCGACGACGGCAAGACTGGTGGAGCTTCTGCGCAGTGGCAACTTCAAGGTCGTATGATATTTGTTTCAAGTCATTTTTTCTGTTTTTCGGTCGATCCCCTCTGTGCTTCGCGCCCATCTGCTCCTCTTGCTTCGCACGAAGGCATCTGCCGCACACACACAGCCCAGAAGTCATATCAATTGAGACAAATACCCTGGCTCGCTAATGACCTCGGAGTGACTCTCTCTCTCTCTCTCTTACTCCATCCATCTTCCCTTTCTCTCACGCTGACGAAGGAACGGGGGTATTCACACCCAGAGGGAGAGAGAGAGACGGATCTGCCCTCTCCTACGCTATTTGGACAGTGCACGCCGGTGTTTCGAGTACTTCGCAGCCAAGCTCGCCATCAACTGCCTCGCTGTGGGCACACTTTCCACACACACACACACACAAACACACGCTCACATCTTCATCTCTTGACATACACTTTGCCTTCCTATTCCTTTCCCATCGCTGTATACTTCTTCCATTCACTCGCACTTTTTATTTTCTCTC
>NW_004058015.1:0-7521 GCF_000002845.2 Leishmania braziliensis MHOM/BR/75/M2904 | reverse complement strand
CCCGCGAGGACCGACAACGTGTGGAGGACGCGGTCGTCGAACCATGCCGCGCTGTCGCGCAGCTCGTCGGCGCTGTGGGTCCGCAAGAGAAAGGTCAGGCGCGGCAGCGCCGACGCACGCAGGAGGTTCATGCGCGCGTGGCGTGGGAGCTCGTCCCCGCCAAGGGTGTTGAAGTACGCCTCGTACGGGCGGGTTTTCTCCCACACCCACTCGTCCACCGGCGCGCCGCTGCCGCGGAAGCCGGCGCCGAGGATGCGCACCACACCGCTCGCCAGCTGCACCGCCACCCCGGCGACCGACACCGGCTCTGGCGCGGCGCTCTTCGACAGGTGGTGGCTTTTCGCCGGGTTGATGTCGAAAGCCGGTGGCCGTGAGCGCCGGCCCCGCCTCGTCCAGGAACGCCTGGACTGCCGCCCGTGGACCGACGACGGTCAGGTCGTCGAGGTACGCCGTCACTTTGGCGAGCGGGTGCGCCGCCATAATCGGCCGCAGTGTCTCGGCCACGGCGGTGGCGAAGAGAAGGGGGCTGAGCACCATACCCTGGCGGACGCCGCGCGTCGACCAGAGTTGCTCTACCCGGCGGCCGCCCTCGTAGACGCCAAGGGCGCCCGGCTCCCCGAGGGAAAGGTCCACCACCCCGAACGTGTGGCGGAGGGCGTGGTGGCGGAACGCCGCCCTCAGCACCCATGCGCGGGAGACGCGGTTGTACGCGTTGGTCGCGTCTAGCGCGACGAGCGTGTCGGCCGACTCGCTCGCGTACGTCTCCCGGATCTGGGCGACCGCCTCGGCGGCGTCGCCCCACACACCGAATTGCCATCCCTGGAAGATGTCGCGGAACGGCTTTTCCACCGCGTCCAGCGCGAGGTGCGAGGCGATTTTCAGCCACACCGACTCCGGCGTGATTGGCCGGACCTTCGGCGACCCCGGTTCTTTCAGGAACGGGTGGACGACGCACGCGCGGAGGCGGAACGCGAAGGACGCCGACACGTTCCCGGCGAGGATGTCTTGCATCAGTGCGGTCGTCTCCGCCAGGAGTGCCGCATTTTCGACCACGGGAACGAGCAGTTCTCGGGTCCATCCGTCGAGCCCCGGTGCGGCGGCTCGGCCGAGCCGTTTCAGCACCACGTTCCTGACCTTCTCCGGCTTTAGGCCGTGGGGAAAAGGCGTCTGTGGTGGGCACGGGTACCCCGCTGGGTCTTCCTGCGGGTGAAGCGCGCGGAGCTGGTCCAGTGCCTCGCTGGCGCGCGCGCGTGGGAGCTGTGCCTGGAACAGCGTGCGCGCCGCCTTTCCGACGGCTCCTAGCGAGAGTTGGTGGAGGATGCGGCGCGCGCGGCGTTCCTCAGCGGTGTGCGCGTTTCTGGTGGGAAGGTGTTCCTCCGTGTTGGGTCGCCGTGTGGCGCCGGCGTGGCCCGTGTACGGCTCGTCTCTCCCTCCCTCCCTGGGCGTCTCGCTGGGTTCCTCTTGGTGGCTCTCGTCCTCCTCCCGTGCTGGTGCGCGCGGTTTGGCGAGGCGAGTGCGCACCAGCTCGGTAAGCGCGAGCTGGCGCTGGTAGCGTCCCGCGGCGGCCGCCGCGGTGTAGCCGAGGAGGGTGTGGCCGACCGCCTCGGCCCAGTGTCCCCATTCCTGTTTCCGGAGTGTCCGGATCGTGGCGGGAAACTCCTGCACCCACTCGGCGTCGGCCTCCGTGGGTCTGGTGCGGTGGCGTGTCGGTGGTGGCGGTGTCTCCGGAGTGGGCTCCACCCCTGCGTCCTGCCGGGGTGTGCTCTGCTCTGTCCGGGCGCGCTTCTGGTTGCGGACCGCCCTGGTGACGAACTCGCCGCATTTCCGGCCGTGTGCTCGTCGCGCGTTTCCGGACGCGATGACGAACTCGCCGCACGAGAGGCAACGGTCTACCCCGGTGGCCTTCAGCGCGTCCACCCTCACCACCTCCCTGGCGTGGGTGGTGTTAAGGTGGCTGGTCTGCTGTTGCCGGCGGGCGCGCGATGTCCATGTGCGCGGGCAGACCGGGCAGTGGATCGTCCCGGTCTGCTGTGCTGCCGTGTTCTCGCCGTGGCGAAATCGGTGCCGTGCCTCGTCGGAGGTTTGTGACACGTCCTCGGCGGCCTGGTCGGGCTCCGTGTGCACGCTCTCGGTCGTGTCGCTCTCCTCTCCCTCCCCTTCGGTGCCGGGTGGCTGGGTGGGTGGTGTGGGTGTCTCCGTCCGTGGCTCGGCCGACCTGGGTGCGATCCCGGTGTCTTCCTCCTCTTGCTCCGCGGTGTCCGGGTGCATGCCGTAGGTTGTGCGGCCCCACGGGTCGCGTGACGGTGGCGGTGGCGGTGCTGTTGGCCGCGTTGGCCTGACTGGGTGGGTGCCTGTGTCCTCCTCGTTGTCTCCCTCGCCGGCCGGCTTGTAGGGAGCGCGTGTGAAGATCAGGGTGTCGATGGTGGCTGGGTCTGGCGGCGGCACGTCTGTGTCGTGAACGGTGCCGTCGTAGCGGTGCCATTGCTCCTTCCCATCTTCCCGGCACAGGACGTATGCGACCACGTGCTTCGACGTCGTGGCGCAGATCGCGGCGTGGAGTTTATAGGGGTTCTGGCTGAAGAGCGCCGTCGGGAGCATCACCTCCAGCGGCAATTCCGGCAGACCTACCGCTTTCTGGTTTCCAGCTGGCGGTATGACTGTGATTGCCACGGCTTCTCCGAAGAGAAAAACCGATAGTGCAGATAGAGTGGCGCCTTCGGTGCGGCAAGCCGGGCAGTGGTGAGGCAAGTTGGCCGATACGTGGCCGAATGCCTCGCTGATAGCGGTCGCCGTGGTGCCTGGGAGGCCGCCGGCCGGCGCCTCGTAGGTCACAGTTGCTATCTGTGGTTCTGGCTGTCCCTCTTCCGTTTCACCGCACCAGGAACAGTAGATGTCTTGGCGCGCCGTGGCGGCGAAGGCGTGTCTGATGGCGTCGTCCTGTGCCGTGAGTTTCTCCAGGGCCCATCCCGGTGAGGTGGGAAGCTGGAGGCCGAGTGCTCCGATCACCTCCCGCGCGGTGTCGGCCGTGGATCCGCGGAAGGCTCGGAGGAGAGTTGCATCGATGTCCGGGATTCCCGGCATCGTGCAGACAGCGGCGACGGCGGCCGTTATCGAGCACGACGGCCCGATTGTCGCCATACCGCCGTGGAATGGTGACATTCCGAATCGTCGTGGTGTTGCTCCGGACCCGGGGTGGCGCTCGCGAATGTGGTCCTGGACCGCCTTTTCGGAGTCGTTTGCGTATGTGCAACCGGCTCCGTTGACATCCACAGCTGTGCAGTAATAGAAGCTGCTGTGGATGGGATTCGCCCACTCGAAATGTCGCTTGAGCATGGCGGTGTGTCTGGCGAACAGTTTCCCAGCCAGATTGGTGTGCTCGACGATGGCTGTGTCGAGTGTTTTCGCCAGCTCGAAGGCTCCCTGGAGTTCATCGAATTGTGGGAGCCACGGCTCCGCGATCCTTTTCCCGGCCGGGTGTGAGAGGCGTGCGTGTGTTGTGGCCCCTGTTTGCGTCTTTATATTAATTTTAAGGTCTTGGCTTTTAGCCCGCTCTCTGGGTGAGGAAAGTTCTTCCTCGGAAAATAAAT
Source organism: Leishmania braziliensis MHOM/BR/75/M2904 (assembly GCF_000002845.2). Taxonomy (NCBI): domain Eukaryota; phylum Euglenozoa; class Kinetoplastea; order Trypanosomatida; family Trypanosomatidae; genus Leishmania; species Leishmania braziliensis. Next base: position 3,934 of record NW_004058015.1, on the reverse strand, counting down.
AATTAGCATTTTTAGGTCCGCTTCCCAACTTTTCAACTGTGGGAGGTGCGGTGTTAAAAACTTTTTTTACCGGCATTCCGCCGTGTTCCTTATCGTTTTTCTTTTTTAAATAAAAGTCACGATCACCGTGACCTCGAAGTACGCCGTTTCTGACGACATCAGCGTATTTCTGAATTACAGCGTGGCTGCGCTGTCCGTTTGTTGTGGGTCTTGTTTCCACATTAACATTACGTTTACGGTGTTGGCTGTTCGCCCGCTCTCTGGGTGAGGAAAGTTCTTCCTCGGAAAATAAATAATTAGCATTTTTAGGTCCGCTTCCCAACTTTTCAACCGTGGGAGGTGCGGTGTTAAAAACTTTTTTTACCGGCATTCCGCCGTGTTCCTTATCGTTTTTCTTTTTTAAATAAAAGTCACGATCACCGTGACCTCGAAATACGCCGTTTCTGACGACATCAGCGTATTTCTGAATTACAGCGTGGCTGCGCTGTCCGTTTGTTGTGGATCCTGTTTCCACATTTACATTACGTTTAAGGTGTTGGCTGTCAGCCCGCTCTCTGGGTGAGGAAAGTTCTTCCTCGGAAAATAAATAATTAGCATTTTTAGGTCCGCTTCCCAACTTTTCAACCGTGGGAGGTGCGGTGTTAAGAACTTTTTTTACCGGCATTCCGCCGTGTTCCTTATCGTTTTTGTTTTTTAAATAAAAGTCACGATCACCGTGACCTCGAAATACGCCGTTTATGACGACATCAGCGTATTTCGGAATTACAGCGTGGCTGCGCTGTCCGTTTGTTGTGGATCCTGTTTCCACATTTACATTACGTTTAAGGTGTTGGCTGTCAGCCCGCTCTCTGGGTGAGGAAAGTTCTTCCTCGGAAAATAAATAATTAGCATTTTTAGGTCCGCTTCCCAACTTTTCAACCGTGGGAGGTGCGGTGTTAAGAACTTTTTTTACCGGCATTCCGCCGTGTTCCTTATCGTTTTTGTTTTTTAAATAAAAGTCACGATCACCGTGACCTCGAAATACGCCGTTTATGACGACATCAGCGTATTTCGGAATTACAGCGTGGCTGCGCTGTCCGTTTGTTGTGGATCCTGTTTCCACATTTACATTACGTTTAAGGTGTTGGCTGTCAGCCCGCTCTCTGGGTGAGGAAAGTTCTTCCTCGGAATATAAATAATTAAATTTTTTTGGCACGCTTCCCAACTTTTCAACCGTGGGAGGTGCGGTGTTAAAGACTTGTTTTAACGGCATTCCGCCGTGTTCCTTATCGTTTTTGTTTTTTAAATAAAAGTCACGATCACCGTGACCTTGAAATACGCCGTTTCTGACGACATCAGCGTATTTCTGAATTACAGCGTGGCTGCGCTGTCCGTTTGTTGTGGATCCTGATTTCCACATTTACATTACGTTTACGGTGTTGGCTGTTAGCCCGCTCTCTGGGTGAGGAAAGTTCTTCCTCGGAAAATAAATAATTAGCATTTTTAGGTCCGCTTCCCAACTTTTCAACTGTGGGAGGTGCGGTGTTAAAAACTTTTTTTACCGGCATTCCGCCGTGTTCCTTATCGTTTTTGTTTTTTAAATAAAAGTCACGATCACCGTGACCTCGAAATACGCCGTTTCTGACGACATCAGCGTATTTCTGAATTACAGCGTGGCTGCGCTGTCCGTTTGTTGTGGATCCTGTTTCCACATTTACATTACGTTTAAGGTGTTGGCTGTCAGCCCGCTCTCTGGGTGAGGAAAGTTCTTCCTCGGAATATAAATAATTAAATTTTTTTGGCACGCTTCCCAACTTTTCAACCGTGGGAGGTGCGGTGTTAAAAACTTTTTTTACCGGCATTCCGCCGTGTTCCTTATCGTTTTTGTTTTTTAAATAAAAGTCACGATCACCGTGACCTCGAAATACGCCGTTTCTGACGACATCAGCGTATTTCTGATTTACAGCGTGGCTGCGCTGTCCGTTTGTTGTGGATCCTGTTTCCACATTAACATTACGTTTACGGTGTTGGCTGTTAGCCCGCTCTCTGGGTGAGGAAAGTTCTTCCTCGGAAAATAAATAATTAGCATTTTTAGGTCCGCTTCCCAACTTTTCAACCGTGGGAGGTGCGGTGTTAAGAACTTTTTTTACCGGCATTCCGCCGTGTTCCTTATCGTTTTTGTTTTTTAAATAAAAGTCACGATCACCGTGACCTCGAAATACGCCGTTTATGACGACATCAGCGTATTTCGGAATTACAGCGTGGCTGCGCTGTCCGTTTGTTGTGGATCCTGTTTCCACATTTACATTACGTTTAAGGTGTTGGCTGTCAGCCCGCTCTCTGGGTGAGGAAAGTTCTTCCTCGGAATATAAATAATTAAATTTTTTTGGCACGCTTCCCAACTTTTCAACCGTGGGAGGTGCGGTGTTAAAAACTTTTTTTACCGGCATTCCGCCGTGTTCCTTATCGTTTTTGTTTTTTAAATAAAAGTCACGATCACCGTGACCTCGAAATACGCCGTTTATGACGACATCAGCGTATTTCTGATTTACAGCGTGGCTGCGCTGTCCGTTTGTTGTGGATTTTGTTTCCACGTTTAAGTTATCGTTATCTTGTTGGCTTCTGGCCCGTTTTCTGGGTGAGGAATATTCTTCCTCGGAATATAAATAATTAGACTTTTTAGGTCCGCTTCCCAACTTTTCAACCGTGAGAGGTGCGGTGTTAAAAACTTTTTTTAACGGCATTCCGCCGTGTTCCTTATCGTTTTTGTTTTTTAAATAAAAGTCACGATCACCGTGACCTCGAAATACGCCGTTTATGACGACATCAGCGTATTTCGGAATTACAGCGTGGCTGCGCTGTCCGTTTGTTGTGGATCCTGTTTCCACATTTACATTACGTTTAAGGTGTTGGCTGTTAGCCCGCTCTCTGGGTGAGGAAAGTTCTTCCTCGGAATATAAATAATTAAATTTTTTTGGCACGCTTCCCAACTTTTCAACCGTGGGAGGTGCGGTGTTAAAAACTTTTTTTACCGGCATTCCGCCGTGTTCCTTATCGTTTTTGTTTTTTAAATAAAAGTCACGATCACCGTGACCTCGAAATACGCCGTTTATGACGACATCAGCGTATTTCGGAATTACAGCGTGGCTGCGCTGTCCGTTTGTTGTGGATCCTGTTTCCACATTTACATTACGTTTAAGGTGTTGGCTGTCAGCCCGCTCTCTGGGTGAGGAAAGTTCTTCCTCGGAATATAAATAATTAAATTTTTTTGGCACGCTTCCCAACTTTTCAACCGTGGGAGGTGCGGTGTTAAAAACTTGTTTTAACGGCATTCCGCCGTGTTCCTTATCGTTTTTGTTTTTTAAATAAAAGTCACGATCACCGTGACCTCGAAATACGCCGTTTATGACGACATCAGCGTATTTCTGAATTACAGCGTGGCTGCGCTCTCCGTTTGTTGTGGATTTTGTTTCCACGTTTAAGTTATCGTTATCTTGTTGGCTTCTGGCCCGTTTTCTGGGTGAGGAAAGTTCTTCCTCGGAATATAAATAATTAGCATTTTTTGGTCCGCTTCCCAACTTTTGAACTGTGGGAGATGCGGTGTTAAAGACTTGTTTTAACGGCATTCCGCCGTGTTCCTTGTCGTTTTTGTTTTTTAAATAAAAGTCACGATCACCGTGACCTTGAAATACGCCGTTTATGACGACATCAGCGTATTTCTGAATTACAGCGTGGCTGCGCTGTCCGTTTGTTGTGGATCCTGTTTCCACATTAACATTACGTTTACGGTGTTGGCTGTTCGCCCGCTCTCTGGGTGAGGAAAGTTCTTCCTCTGAATATAAATAGTTTAGTTTTTTTGGTCCGCATTCCCACTTTTCAACTGTGAGAGGTGCGGTGTTAAAATTTTGTTTTACCGGCATTCCGCCGTGGTTTTTAGTGGTTTTAGTTATAAAAT
>NW_004058014.1:0-4667 GCF_000002845.2 Leishmania braziliensis MHOM/BR/75/M2904 | reverse complement strand
ATTAAGAGAACACGACATATGCCCGGAACACAAAAGAAACCGTTTACGCCCGGGGGGGGCACCCGGACCCGGCGCCAAACAGGGCATTAGAAAAATTCACCCCCCCTAGGCGGTGAAATCAAACCGGGAGGAACCATTTTGCAAAATACGGTGGGGCGCCGCCTTTGTCCAGTAGAATATTACGCCGGTGGGCCGGTCCCCAAGCGTCGCCGCAGTGCGCTTCGTCGTCGGGTCGAACGGCAAGAAGCTCAGCTGCTCGTAGTTGTCGCACTCGTCCAGGTCCGCCGCGCCCAGCACCATCGTGTCCAGCGCATCGCGCGGCGGCTCGCGCCACTTCGCAGCAAGCGCCGCTAGCACCAACGTCGAGTGCAGATCGCTGCCCTCCTCGAACGTGAAGCACTGCTCCTGGATCTCCATCTTGTTCAGCGTCAGTGTGCCCGTCTTGTCAGAGCACAGCATGTTCACGCCGGACATCGTCTCGATCGCCGACAGCTTCGTCACGATGATTTTGTGCTTCGACAGGTGCTTGGACCCAACCGCAAGCGTCGTCGTCACCACAATCTCCAGCGCAATCGGGATCGACACGACCAGCACCACCACCGCGAACTGCAGCGCGCGGCGGAACGACTCGTAGAACCGCGCCAGCAGGTAGATGAAGCAGCACATGCACAGCACAAACGAGATGGCGCACAGCGCAATCATCACGCGGGCAAGAATCACGTGGATGTTGCCCAGGTCCGACTCCACGGACTGCAGCAGTGCAGCGGTCTTGCCGAAGAACGTCAGCGTGCCGGTGTACTGCACCGTGCCCTCCACTTCGCCGCGCACAACGTTCGACCCCATCTTCGGCATGTGCTCCGGGCCCATCGTTACAGGCAGCGACTCGCCTGTCAGCGCAGCCTCGTCCACGTCGATCACGCCCTCGTTGATGCTGCAGTCCGCAGGCACCGCGGAGCCGGAAGCGAGCTTCACAAGGTCGCCAGGCACCAGCAGTGCAGCATCGATCTGCTGCCACTTCGAGTCGCGGTACACAGTCGCAGTTGGCTTCAGCGAGTTCTTCAGGGCAGCGACGGCGTCGCCGGCTTTGATCGTCTCGAACCACCCGATCGTTGCGTTCGCGATCTGAATAACCAACAGAATGGCGCCGTCCGGCCAGTTCTCCAGGGCAAACTCGATGATGATCGCAATCCACAGCGCAGCAGGCATCGGGCCCCACAGGCCGCGCACGTAGATCAGCCAGCTCGGCGTCCTCTTCTCCGGAAGCTCGTTGCGCCCGTACTTCGCCAGCAGCTCCTCCGCCTCCTCCGTTGTTAGGCCCTTCGACGGCGGCAGCAGTTCCCCCATAGGGCCTGTCGCGTTCACATCGTGTTCGCTCACAGCCTTCGACAGCACAGACTGACGGCGCTGCGGCTTCTGCGGGGGCATCTCTGCACCGAGCGGGCTCGTGGGTTTCTCCTCGAACGCGGCGGCGTCCTTCTCAGACCCGTTTAGCCCCATCGTCGTCGCTTATGAGGATGTGGGTGGAGAAAAGGGATAGAGACTTGGGGGAGGGAGGGGGTGAAGTTCGTGGGAGTAGGGTGTGTACGGCGTGTGTGTGTGTGGTAGTAGTTGCCTCTTTGTTTGGTGTGAGGCTAGAGGACGCGCGAGTAAGACAGCGAGGACTCCTCTGACTACGACCGAGAGAAGGACTGGTAGAAAGAAGCAGCACACTAACGCAGCAGCAACAAGTGATTTCCTGTTCAACGTGACTTGTACGATCCACTCCTGAATAAGAGAGATTGAGGGAGTTTTTCTCGAGTTAATGGCCGCACGTGACGTAGGGGGTCCGTTTCGTCTGATTTGTAGTGTGCCAGTGCCGTTGGTGCCAAAAGACTGGACAGAAGAGAAGAGATCGATTTGGTAAGTCGGGCGTGTGTGTCCAGGCGTGAGAATGTTGGCGGAGGCACGGCAAGGAAGAACAAAAGGGAGAGGGGGGTTGACGGTGAGGAGGGAAGACAAGGCATATAAACGCAAGTAAGGCGCTGCGTTATAGAGGGGGGGGGGGGGGGGGGCAGAAGAATACTGCGCTATCATCACTCACAATACAACACGGAAGCCATCAATGTGCACTGAAGCGGGGATGGACACGAGAGGTATACAGGCAAGCACGCTCACAGAGCGATACAGCAACACTCCCAGGCAATTGCGGTGGTTGCGTTTTTGCCACGCCAGCTTCCCCGCCCCTCCGCTCTCTCACCCCGCTTCCCATTACTGCCGATGCCGTTGGCTCAGCCGTCACTCTGTTTCAACCATTTTGGAGCACTGCGCTGAGTTTCACGTACAAAACCCCTCCTCGCGATACGATGTGTGCGTGCCTGCGTGCATATCAGTCCATCTCCGTCACGACAGCTCTCGAGAAACGGCGCTGCTGGCTTCGATTCACGCTCGCTCAGCACGGATGCACAGTAGACAGACGAGTCTTCAACGCGGAGAAAGGGGAAGAGTACGGCCTACTCCGCTACTCCGACAGACGAGATGACAGAAGAGCAATGCGCAGGGCAACTTGCAGTACTTTATCATCACCATCACATACATACACACGCACACACGCACACGCGCGCTCGTAACATACATGAAGAGGGGTGCAGAGAGAGAGAGAGAGTGGAGGAGAGAGCGACGCGCCGACCAGAAGCACCAGTCAGCTTCTATTTCGTGTTCTTTGTGCCTCACTTCATCTCCGTATCGGTACGACGACAAACCATCCATCTCCTTCTCCGTCTCTTATAAACAACGCTCCGCTGCGAAGGTGCGCGCAGTCGCCCTCATGGGTGTCTACAGCTGGTGCGTGTCAGTGAGTGCCGCCTGCCGTTCAGTGCGCCTCTCTTCGAGCGTTCATTGCACGTTCAGATGCTTAACAGAGAATTTACAGCCCAATACCTCCGCCTCCATCGGAGCTGCGCCGGTTGCCCGCCCACATGCATAGAGGGAGGGGGGAATACATCGACACAAGGACACGCACGCGCACAGTGGATCCGCGGAGAGGGGCATCATCTACGGGTTATTAGCGTCTTCCAAAACAAAAAAAAAACGTGACCAACAACAAGACGGAGGAATCAAAATCATAAAAAAAAAAAAACATAAAAAACAAAAAAAAGAGGCCAGGAAAGGCGCCCATTTTAGACTGCAGTACGCCCCATGAGCTGCCGGACCACTCAGACAGGACGACACGCACGCGAGTGTCGAGGTGAAAGAGGGAGGGAGGGAGGGAGGGGGAACGCAGGGTAGAGTCTACGACCGAATGCGGGGAGAGGACAAACATAAACGCGAAAAAAAAAGCCAACAAAAGAAAGGCAGAGAATGGGTGAGTGTGTGTCGGTTTGCGCGGAGGTGACGCCCGAACAAGCATGCGAAACATCAACACAGCTGGAAAGAGCAGTGGCTCCATGCTATTGCTGAGACAGCGCTGCGCCCCTCTGCACCTTCTGACGGCCCACTTCATGATGCCACCACGAATTCTCTGGTGCAGCTTTACTCCGGCCTCCGTAGCCTTCAGCTTCGCACTCACTATCTGCGGATTCCTAACTCCACCTACTCAGCCAAGACACGTCCCCATTTTCTTTGCTTTCTCTTATGATACTACTATTGACCATGAGGTGAGTGCACACTCACATGGCTCATCTCTTCCATCGGTGAGTGCGTCTCCTCCTCCAAGCCCTCCAACACTTCGTCCGCAACGCTAGAAGGGGTCGAGAAAAACTCCTTCTCCGCCTTCTCAGTAGCCCTCTTCTTCGGCGCAAAGCCGTTCTCCTCCACACCGTCGCTGTACGGCTTGATCGCCCCGGAGCCCTCAGTGTCCGACACACACCCAAACAGATCCACGGCATCCATGCAGATGTGCGCCAAGACCTTCACGACGTCCTGCACGAACCACCACACAATGCAGTAGATCCACACCCACAGCGGCAACAGCCTCTCCGAGTTCGTCTGGCCCCACGCGAGACCCTCCGTCAGCACATTATCCGGGCGCGACTTGTGCCAGAACGACGCAGCCATCGTCGACACGAATAGCGAGATGAGCGCGCCGCAGAGCAGGATCGGGCTTGGTGCCATGTAGAAGAAGAAGTGGCCACCCGTGCGCGACGAGAAGAGCGTCAGGAAGTCCGAAATCGAGATCTTCAGGTACATCATCGTCACGAGCTTGCCCTGCGGCAGCTGCGCGAGGCCAAGGTGGCGGAACCACGAGTTCGGGTAGTAGAGAGGGCTGTAGGCCTCCAGGCCGATCCACAGAAGCATCAGCGACGACCCGCACGCGACCGCAGCCAGAATTGACGCGCTCACGAACACCACCGGCAGGTTCCACTTCTGCGGCCGCTCCGACGGAACCACGTGGTCGTAGCCAATCGTCATCAGGCAGCCGTCGTTCAGCAGCGTGATCAGCATGAACATCAGCACGGGCAGGTGGAAGAACTGGAAGTGCGGGTCCATGCTGCCGTAGCTCTTCGGTGTCAGGCTGAAGCACGCGATGAAGAAGAAGCACACGAGCTGCAGCGTCGCAGAGATACGGTACGTCAGAAACGACAGCATGCGCTGGAACACCTCACGTGACACAAGCATCGCCTCCACTACCACGCTCAGACCGGGCTCCGTCAGTACCATGTCCGCCGCAGCGCGCGCAGCGTCCGTCGCAC
>NW_004058013.1:0-21648 GCF_000002845.2 Leishmania braziliensis MHOM/BR/75/M2904 | reverse complement strand
CAAGGTGTTATGGTGCACACAAGTACTGCGATGTGGTACGGTGCGTAGCACCGCAGGAACGTGTGGAGTATGAGAGAGGAGCTGGTCGTAGTAGGTCAGTGTCACCGCAGATGCGCGAAGAGTTGCTAAGCTTATATGCGTCCGGTGCAAGTTGGTGTTCAACCGCGGAGGTCGGAGGAGCGTGTGGAGAGAAAGGGAAGGGTGAACGAAGTGACCGAGGACGGAGGAGGCGTGAATGTTAAGAGGAGGGGGAAAAGAGGGGGAGGGGGTGGGGCGCGCGCGCGTCGGGATACAACGCATTCGTTCTATTGGCGTGGCCAAGGGAGCGACCGCGAGAGGCAGAGCACCCCTCCCTTCCTTTCTTCATCTGCTGTAGCCGACGTCCTGCGTCCTGAAGATGTTGGTGATGCCGTAATAACATGAGTGTCCTGCAGCGGGTCTCTTTATGTTCTCTTGATGCCACGCTCCCTCTCTACACCGCCACATCATAGCCGCGACGTCGCCCTGACTGCACCAGTCGTCGCCGAATAAGTTGCACCGGTAACATACGCCTCATTGCACAGAACGTGTGTCGCGTTCACACCTGCACTTTGTTCGTTGCCCCCGCCGGCGCCAGTCGGTTCATCTTCAGAGCGGCGCCCCCAAGATAGCCGCGCAGCTCTCATCGCGAGCGTGTCCTTGAAAGCCTTCCAGCCGTACCGGAGCCGAGACTCCAGACTCACGCCACCGTCCTGGCTGGAGGCAGAGGACACCGCTGATGCACCCACAACAATGGTTGGCAACATCGAGGCGCCGGGGTCTGCGGTGGCCATAACCGCCGTCACGGGTGCAGGGGACAGCGTGACTTGAAAACGCCTTCGTGCGCGCGAGGGGGATGCTGCTGACGTTTTCTTCTCCGCGTCCTCAGACAGGAACGAATAGCCGCCGCAATGATGGGGGTTGCCGTCCAACATGAAGTACGGGAAGCCAGGCACCTGCTCCTGGCAGAGCGCCCACGTCAGCGCAAACACATGACCAAGGACAAGAAACGGCACCCCGCTCACGCTGCTCGTGCTGCCCACAGCGTCAGAGTCGGAGTTCAAGTCCTCCGTACGCAGGGAGAACATGCGAGCAAGTATAAGCTTCTCGACTGCCTCGGCTGCCTCCTTCGTGATACTCGACGCGCTGATGGCATAGTAGCCGGCCCGACACTGCTGCTGCTGCTGTTGTTGTTGCGGTTGTGTGGAGGACATATCAGTTTTTGCGTTGAGTCCACCACCACCACCAACACTGCTGCTGCTGCTGCTGTGACCAACCTTCGCCTCCCTTTCTCCGCACATGAACAGGCGCACCGGCTGCTGCTGCCGCTCCTGCCGCATGGCACCGTTTGCTTCACGACGCAGAAGCCGGTTGATTGTTGTATTGCATTCAGCTGGAACACCGGAGAGATACAGAGGGAGTGCCCATGGCTCGTAGGAGGCAGTGGCGCTGCCCGTCCGCGGCTGCAACACCGCCTCGCTCGGCGGCCCCTCTGACGACGGCCACTGTGCTTGCACGGTATCGTGCAGAACCGCCACAGGCACGGGCGGCGCTCGCAGAAGTGGGAACACGTCAGCACAAAACGGGTGTGTGCACAGCGTGTAGCCGCAACTGGACACGTATGCGTCCGTCGCACTGACGACCTTTGCATCTGGCGCGTACTCGTGTCGGAGGCAGTCGACAACGGCGGTGGAGGCCAGCAGCGGCAAAAAAACGCTTTGCGCCTGATGGACGCGGCGGGATAGCACACGATCCATTGTCCATCGCTCGTAGGTGTGCAGGTGCGCCGCGACAGCACGGAGAAGATGCTGACGCTCAGCTGCAGCAGCGGAAGCACTCATACGGCGTAGCCGCTTCGACTGTGTAGCCTGATGCACCAGGAGAGCCAGTATCGGTGTCCGCACGTGGCGCGTGATGTGCTGCAGCTCGTCCAGCCAGGCGCCTCGCTGGACGAGGCGCGACGTGGGCGACAGCGCCGCTGCGCTTACCGGGCCAGAGGGCACCCCCATCCAATGCGAGTAGTCGGCGAGAAATGTGTCCGTCAGCAACACAAATGCGGCTTCTGGAGTGGTGACGGTTGTCGCCATTGTCGATGGCGACGCCCCAGCGGCAGCCGCGGCAGGCTGCGTCAGCGATACAGTGAATGGGTAGCACGCATCCGCCATGGTGTAGGACAGGTACGGGTTGATGGTGGCCAGATCAGTGGGGCAGCTGTTGGCGGCCTCGCCACGCTTTACACCATACGCTGGCGAGGTTCTCGTAGAAGCGCCAGTCGTGTGTGCCCCGAGAGCCTTGGACAACGGCTCTACCGTGAATTCACAGGGCAGTCGATAGGCGCGGCAGATCCAGAGAAGAGCTAGAGCAGCCGGGTCTCCTTGCAACGCGCGTACCTGGAGTACCGCCGTCGGCGGCGACGACGGAGCGGTGGCGGCGCTAGTGCTGTGCGCTGCAGCAGTAGAGGCCGATGGGGCCGCCAGTGGGCGAGGCGGCGCGGCACGGCTGCGACAGGCAAGCTCATGGGCAGTGCTTAGGGCAGCCTCGATGAGGGGCAGCAAAGTTGGATGCGGATACTTCTTTACGAGGCTGAGAAACTCCGCACAGAAGCACTCGGCGGCGACGTCGGCAGACATCCGACCGCGCAGCGCCTCCCATGCGGAGTAGCGGGCACGTCCGGCGATGTCAAACCACCGCGGCGGTGCAGGTGGCCGCGAGGCCACCAAGGAGCTCCAGCTGGTGGACGCGTACGGGGTCCCTTTCACTGCCGCTGCGTGTGAGGGGGGATCCACCACGCCATCGGCGCTACTGGGGGCAGCAGAAGCTGGGTGTGTGTGCTGTGACGAGCTCTGCGGTGTTACCTCGCTAGTTACATCCACGGTGCTGGCTGCTGTTGCCCCATTGGTAGTATTGGCGGCTCCTCCAGACGCAGCCACCGCCACGGGAGCATCGCCGTAGAGTGCCTGCAGCCGCAGTGCGTCCAGCCGACGTCGCTCCGCCAGCTGCATCTTCGTCCACACGTGCTTGCGGAAGGATGGCGCGTGCATCATGTCTGCAAACGTCGTCGCGAGGTAGTCGCCCGCCATGGAAAACGGGTACGACACCGGCGGCATAGGTGATTTTGTGTGGGTGAGAGCGAGAGACGCGGGAGTGGTGTGTGTGCGTAAGTGGAAGGAGAAGGGATCTGAAGAGCGCAGAAATGAAACCTAAACGAGCGCGCACGTGCCCGGAAGTGAGGGCCTCGCTTGCTGTCTTTTCACGCCTCAGTAGGAGGGGGGGGGTTGGAGAAGGTGTCTAAGCGGAGAACAAAAGAAACAACTTAAGCCTGTGAGTGCCGTTTTCACTGGCACACCCACCCACACATAGACGCGTACGTACGTGCGTGCGTGTCTATGTCCTTTTCTTTTCCACGATCTGTGAAGCTGATGCTTTGGGCATTTCTGGGCTGATGAGTTCGATGGCGAAGCGCAGCTGTACGATGAGGTGTTGATCTGCTCAGGGGCAAGGGGAAGGGATAAAGGAGGGGAGAAGATGGGCAGTAGTCACGCCACCATCACCCGCTCATTATTCGCGGGTGATGGTGGGGTCGATACGATGGGAAGAGGGCTGTGTGTGTGTGTGTGTGAGGAACGCAGCGTTCTGCTCCGCGTTCCTTCCCTTCCGCTTCTCCCCCTTTCTCAGACGCAGAGAGAGAGATGCAGTCACGTCTGCCTTGTCTTCGGTGGAGCTTCTTTTTTGCTGCTGTTGGGCTGCCCAGTACCCGCAGATGGGCAGGTAAACGCACAGACGGTGAGTGCGTGTACGCGCCCATATCCCAGCAAGTGCCTCGAGGGATATAAAGAGTGACCACACGAAAGTGAAAGCTAGAAGAACACACACACACACACACACACACACAGACCAACAATACAGAGGGCACCAGCAGGGATAACGCGGAGAGGAGGTGGGAGATAGATCGTGAAACACAGCACGCAGGCACATTCAGGGAGAGGGGCGAGGGGCAAGTGTCACGGCGTCCTATAATCTCGAGTGGGCGATAAAGAGAAGATAAGAGAGAGATGGGGGAGACTGGGGTGAGAGGTATAGTGTGCATGCGTGTGTGAGTGTGTGCCTGCCTGTCAGTCTGTAGAATGCGGGGTAGAGAGAGAGGGGGGGGAGATGGTGGTGGTGGTGGGGCTTTGTCCACGAGTGGCCCTAAAAAGGTAAAAAAGGCGGGAACACGCTTGAGACACGACGCGTGCACTCGATCGGCGAAGCAGCGGGAGGGGTGGTGGTGGTGTGGGGGAGGTGCATGTGGCTGGTGAGCGTATATAAGAGGCTCAGCCGCAAAACATTACCACGACCCGCTGCCACCAAATACGCACCCACGCATGGGCACCGTGGAGAAGAACACAGCACACGCACGAAGGGCCCAAAAAAATTTTTTCAAGTGAGGACTGTAAACCAAGAGAGGAAAGGAGGAAAGGCGTCAAACCATTACCAAGACACGCAGGACAGCAGCAGAAAGGTAGAGGTGTGGACCCTACTGCATGGTGAGGGGTCTATAAAAGCGAACAAGCAGGGAGAGTGATGGCAGGAAGATTGGCGTGCTTGTGGACGCGCGGAAACGCGGAGGAGGCACTGCGAGCGGGGGGGGGAGAGAGAAGCGAGTACGGTTTCCCCCTTCCCTTCTCTCTTTGCTCTCTTGATGCTTCTCCTCCATTTCGTGTCCCTCCGCACCGAAGCGGCTAATCCGTTACGTTGCCGCCCATGATGTACAGCCCGCCATCTTCCGAGCCGCAACAAACATAGAAGCCGCCATTCGCATCGAACCACGTGGCTACGCAGTTGACAACCTCCACATGGAGCTGGTTTTGATGGTGCGAGGGCGGCAGCCTGACCGCTGCAGGGGATGACGACTCGTGGGCCACTGCCGCTGCGGTGGATCGCTGCTGCTGCTGCGCGCCACGTGCCTTTGCGGCGAGAGGAAGCGTACCCTCCGCCATGGCTTGGTCACGCACGCAAGAGAGGAGCGATTTTGCTTGATCGCTGACACACGACCGCGCCGGCGAAGCCGCTGCCTGCTGCTGCTGCTGCTGCTGCTGCGCATCCAGCGCCTGCAGCTCAGCCATGAAGTCTTCACGCTGCTGGAGAATCTGCGCAAATGGGATGGTGCTGCGGGTATTCACACCCCCATTGGTGCCTCCGCCACCCACACCACTGTGCTGGAGGTCATGGCTGCGCACCATCTCTCGTCTCCCCGTGTTTCCGGGCAGGCGCAGCTGCTTCGATGGCGCGGAGGGACCCTTGCTATCTGCTTGGGAGGCATGAGTCAAACACCAGATCCATCGGGTGTGGCTGTCAGACGGTCCGAGCAAAGCAGCTGCGGTTGTGGCCGCCCTGTCTGTCGACAGCGCCCACTGCACGAGCGAGTGAACCGCCGACTGTGGCGCCAGTGAGTTCGTCGCCGTTGTCGACACACAAAAGAGCGTGACGTACGCCTGCCAGAGCATTCCGACGTCGTAGTGGCGTAGCAGCCGCTCGAGCAGACGACGGCGACGCTGTCGCCACGCTGGGCCATAGGAGGGATATACCGCGCGGGCTGCTGCTGCGCTGAGAGCTGAGGGCGACGACCCGGCTGCGCGCGCCTGTCGGAAGTGCGGTTGAGCCGACGTGGCAGACGACGCAGGGGGTGGGGGCACCGCAGCGCTGCCCGTCATACCTGACACACCGAGCAGCGTTTGATAAAAGAAGGACAAGGCAGAACTGGCCGCCGACGTGGAGGAGGTGGACGACAACGACGGGGCAACTGCGTTGTTGGAGGCGCCCCCGTTCGTCACGGTGCCTCGCAAGCGTGTGGCCGCGGCACGGGTGCTGCTGTTCCCGCTCACACTACCGCCATTTGCAGGCGCGCCTGCTTCGCCCCACGAGGGGCTGTCCAGACTCCAACTCGCATCGCGCTCGTCTGTCGCTCCGCCGCCGTCGTCGCCGCCGCCGTACAGTGTGGAGGGCTGAGGGTGCTTGTGGACCCACCAGAGAATGCCGCGCAAATGCCACCCCTGTAGTTGCGATAGGCCAGTGTCCTGTAGCAGCCACGGCACTGGTGCGCCGGATTGGGCGACCGCCTCAGGCATTGCTAAGGCTGCTGCTGCTACTGCTGTCTCTGTGTCGGGGGTGGAATGGTTTGGCTGTACACTGATGGAACTTTCTTCGCCAATGACGCCCATCCCACGCATCGGTGACGGGTCTGGGCTGGATGCTGTCGAGGACGACCTGTCTGTGATGCCATCGAAACCGGTGCCACGACCCCACGTCGCGACGGAGGCGAGCACGTCCGCCGGCTTCCGAATCGATGCAGGGAGAGTACGAGAAGCCGCGGTGACAGAGGCCAACGACAACGACGACGGCCCAGTTGGCGCAGCCGCCGGCGTCGCCGCTATGTGAGGCATCGGTGAGACAAAATTTGGCCTCACGCTCTCTGATCGCGCGCCTCCGGCTTTCGTCCGCGCCTTGGCCGCCAGTACGGACGCCTCGTACGCAGCCGCAGCGGATTCGCCGCAGTGGCGCGTCGTTTCCTCCTCCAGCGCGAGACGTCGGCCACTGAGGGCGTCGAAAACATACACGCAATTCCCGAGGCCGCCAATCGTGAGCGCGACCACTTCCGCCGGCTCACCGTCCTCCTCATCTCCAACGACGCCCTCATTGTAAGATGCGGCAGCCGGCAGGTTTCTGCTCGAGTGCAACCCCCTTGGCAACTCGTTTGAGCCTCCGCACGCTCTCGCCGGCGAGGACTGACTCGTGCCCTTCCCTGCTGTTGCCCTTGCTGCGGATGAGGCAGGCAGCGGCACCACCGTCACGGTGCACGGCAGGCGGTAAATCGGTGCCTTGGGGTCGCTCTCGTGCCGCTCCGACGTCCACATGCACCGTCCGCGCAGCCCGCTGAGCTCCGTCGGACACACAGGGATGACGCGCAGCACTGCACCTGCGTAGACGTCGAACACAACGCACGCGTAGAGGCCAGGCATGTCGCGCAGAGGCTCGCGCGGGTTCACCAGCTTGCGGTACGGACCGACAGAGGCCATAATGCAAAGGTACCGGCCATTTCGGGCCGTGGCGGCCAAGCCGCGCTGTGATGTAGGCGCGCAGTGGCGCCACGCGTCACGAGGTCCGAGGTATCCACGTGCAGCGAGCAACTCCGCCGCCGACCAGCGCGGCTCTCTCGAGCTCCCTGCTAGGCGAGAGTACGACAGTGGCAACACGTCCGCGTGGTATGTGGTGGCAAGGACGTCGGACTCCCACTGTGCCCATGTTTCAGCCTTTGGTTCGGCGAGGTGGTGAGAGGTGCTGAAGTAGTCCTTCCACAGGAGCAGGCGAGCCAGCGCGGCTGTTGACCACTGAGTGAGTGGCGCAGATGGCCTATCGAATGTGTTGGGGCCGGTGTCGCCGTTGCGTTGCTGCCGCGTTGCGCCGTCGTACGCGTCGCCGCAGTCGTTGTAGTCTGCCGCGGCACCGCTTTGATGAGAGCTGCGATGCCACATCTGGGATGCTCCGGCTTCCTCCGCCTCACGGTCCCACAGCCGCTGCTCTGACATCCACTGGGGTTCCCCAGAGAAGGCCATGTTGAGCAGGTGATGCGTCGACCCACCGGGCCCCATCTCGTTCTGCATCTGGCGATCCGTGAGGTCTCCGGTGTTGCAGAGAGCCTTGGCGACGCTCTTGTACACGAGACAGGTGCCGCTAGGGTAGTATGCACGCTGAAGAGGCCCACGCGCAGGCGTCGGGTGCGCAGCGCACTCTAGCACGGAGACTGGTATTCCTTTCGCCCCAGCCGCTGCTGCAGCGGTGGCCTCGCTTGCGATGTGGCTGCGGCCGCCCCCGTAAATTACGCTCGACGGAAGCGGACGGCGGGCGCCATCGTCGTCGTCGTCGTAGTCCGCGCCGTTCGTGTACGCGTACTCCCGCTCCGCGGTGTCATGACTGCCATCCTCGTCGCTGGAGGAGGCGTCTTGCCGGCTGCTGCTATTGCCATACGCTGCATTCCTTTCGGCATGCCCGTGGCGGCGACCATGCGCGTCACCAGGGCTTCCCTGCTCATCTGTCAGCGAGGGCTGGTCGCCCTCATTACCTGCCCCCGCCAAAGTTGCCGGGACGTCTGGGGTCTCCGCGTCGCGCTCGTAGAACAGCTCACCGGTGTCAGTGGGAGTTGCTGTGTGCGTCTGACGAAGCAGGTTACGTATGATTCGGCGACCCAGCTGCGCATCCCACGGTGTGTGTGCCGCCCAATGATGCGGTAATAGCCAGCGCAGGTGCTGTGGAAGCCTTGTCCACCCGACGCTGTCGGCGCCTGTCTTCGCCTGACCGCCACTTCTACAGTGACTGCTGTCCTGCACTGGCCCCCTGGTAAGGCGCGACTGTGTGGCCTCACTTCCCTCTTCACCACCATCGTCCTCGCCGCCCGAGAAGCCGTCCTGCACATCTGCGATGTTTTCACTGTAGTAGGAATGGTGAGGGTGGAAAGGTCCGTGCAGCTGCGATCCTGACGTCCCTCTCGACGGGTCCACGACTCGCTGAAACACAGGCGTCACAGGACCTGTGTAGTGCGCGGAGGAGCGGTTGGAGTACACTTGGTCAGCGGCATCAGGGTCCTCAAGCGTGTCACGACGCAGGGACCACTCTTGTTTGCTGCTGCTGCGTGCGGCCAACACGGTGAAAGATCGGGTGGCCCTCCTCCGTAACGGGAAGGATAAGGCGGCGACTCGGCGCGGTGCTCGGGTTCTTGTTATACATGTTGCACGAGTCTGCATTCCCGCCAGCGCCACAGGGGTGACCGTCCGTGACGTTGCGTTCATCCCAGGCGTCGTACATGTAGAGGTCGCCGCTGTCGCTCGTCACGTAGAAGGCGGCCATGAGCGGTGACACGACGATGTCTTGCACGGGCTCCGCCAAGATGCGCTGCAACACCACGCCGCAGGCTGGAAGCCAGCGTAGAATGAGGTCGTCTATGCCAACCGAGACGCACTGGTACTCGCTCAGCAGCACACCAGCCGCAGCACGCCAACTCTTCGGTACTGTGCTGTGCTCTGCCGCCAAGCCTTTAGCAGGTGGGAGGGGGCCGATGCTCTTCCCTGCTACTTCGCCCCTCTTCATGCAGTGTACCAGGACTGTTGCTGCTGCGCTTGTGCTGTTCAGCGGCTCAATGGCGCTGTTGGCCCACCTGCTGCGGCGACCTCCTCCCCACCAGCGCGGGTCCACCCAGCGCGCCGACAGACAGGGCCCGCTGTGAGGATGGAAGGTCCCGTAGAGCCGGTCGGTGACAGGGCCAACTAGGTTATGAAGGCGCTCACGGATGCCAACGATTGCTGCTGACGCACTGCTCTGGTCCTCCGGCTCGAGATCACCACCGCCGTCGCTGTCGGTTTCCTCGCTGTCGTCGCCGTTACGATGAAGCGAGTATATATTGAGCTGTCCAGCGCCCCCACTCTGCGCACGGGCTATCGCACAGACCGAGCTCGGCTTCAGCTCCACCGCGGCGAACTGCACCGCAGCGAGGACGAAGCGGTGGCAGGGAGAGAAGTGCACGAAGGAGCTCAGTGACTCATACCACTGCAGTCGCTTCTCACGCGACGGCATGTTTGGGAGGCTGGTGTCGATGAGAACTTCCTCTTCATAGTGCCGTATCGAGTCGTGAGGCTGCAGCCGAAGCACCATGAGCCGCCCGCGCGCAGTGAGCAGCGCGAGCAGCCGCCCATCCGGCGTTGCCTCGATGCACTCCACCTCCTCTTTCATGTCATCCTCGGCACGTTCGTAGTCCATGTCGGCTGAGGACGCCTGAGACCCGGCCTCTTCCGCATCCTCCTCCCCCTCTTCCTCCTCTTGGGCTTCGCTCTGCGCCCAGTCAATGTCGTCGCCCTCGTCAAGCACGGCAGCCGCTTCCTCGTCGACCTCTTCAAGCTCCTCTTGCGCCTCCTCGTCTTGCAAGTGCCAGCGGTCAAGCTGCGGGTCCTCTACTGCACCTTCCTCCTCGTCGTTCTCCTCGTCACCATTCTCCCACTGCGGCTCTGGCGAGGTTGTCACGCCGGCAGCCGCCGCGTCAAGGGCGAAGGAGCCTGTCTCGGTGTCGGGGGGACTGATCCTACTGCTACTGGGCTCCGCCTCCGACGGCACTGGCAACGGAGGTGAGGACGCTTGTGCCTCCGTCATTACCACCTCTTCAGTGGTCGACAACGTTGACGCGTCAGTGCCGCGCACACCTGCACCCGTCCCTCTGCGCAGAGTGGCGTCTCTCTGCCCTTCTGACGGCCTCGCGCTGGCGGGCGTGGCGGGCTCCTCCGTCGGTGTAGAAATGTGGGGACGCCTGATCGCCGTCACAGTGGCCGCAGCCAACACAGAAGTTGCGCTGCGATACTCGCTTGTGCGGGTGTTGATGTTGAGCCCAGTCGTCCGTGGGTGTGCGACTAACGCAGGCGACACGCCATGCTGACTTGTCAACGACGCCGCTGGCACTACTGCTGCACCACCGCTACTATCACCGATTGTGCTGATCTCTGCGGGCACTGCACTGCGTCCACTAGACTTCGCCTCTCGAGCCAGTCGATGTTCCACGCACCTCTGCAGCACGCGTGCGTCTTGCAGTGTGGCCAGTTGCAGCATGCGCGGCAGCTGCTCCACCACTGAGAGCGGGACGCCAGCGTCCGGGTCGCTGCCGAGAGTAGGGTGGGGAGGATAGACGACACCGCGCGCCCCGACCTGAAAGCGCGGCTGCAACCGAAGCAGCTCTTGTGCGTGCCGCAGGGCGTCCTTCATGTGGAGGCGCAAACGGTGGTAGCGAGAGCCGGGGTAGGGCGTCTGCGGTGCATCATACTGTGCCTGCCAGCGCCCCGTGGCAATGGTGGCGAGGAGTTGGGTGAAGTGGGGCTTCCACTGGAGGACTTGAGCCGCAGTGCGGGCGGCTTCCAGCGAGTCGGATATGCTGCTGATGTCGTTGCCAATGCTGCTCCGGTGCGCCAGCGTGGATGACATTGGTGGCTCGGCTGCCATGCGCAGATCCGAGCCGGGCGGACTTGGCACGCGCAGAGTCCATGCAGGGGATGTAATGGGCGAGACTTCGCTATCGTACGTCGGGCTGCTGGCGCTGGAGAGAGGGCTGAGGACGACGTCGGTGAGTGCAGAGAGGGGAGACCTGGAAGACATCGCGGTGTTTGCTGCTGCTGCTGATGTTGCGGTGCACTTTTTCAGCGCATACCAATCCAGACGCGCCGTGCGAGTGTCGTGCGCCTTCTGGATCGCGTTCATCAAGCGCATACAGAGAGCGAGCCGATTGCCCTGCAGCCCCGGCGATGCGATGGCCGCGGCCGGGTACGCGCATAGCAGAACTTCCGCTGCCAGCGCCTCAAGCTGGTCTTGCAAGGAAAGCACGACCGCCTCGGACGCGGCAGAGAGGGCTCGGAGCCGTGGCGGCGGAGCGGCCTGCACCCCAGCAGATGAATGCGCAAGGGATGGAGTCAATATACTATTCAGCTGGTGCGCACACTGCACCAAGAACTGCGCCAACATTGCACTCTGGCGAGTCCACCAAGTGCGAATCCGATCGGCCGCAGCGGCTCCCAGCACGCAGAGGATGGAGTCCTCGCCGTTGTACACAAGCGCGCTAATTAAGGTGAGCAGCAGCTTCACGCGCTGCACCGTCATCGCCACCCGCACGGTGACTGGGATGCGGACGGAGGAGAAGACACACGCACCGCGGGAGGCCGCCGCCGGTATTGGTTCAGTTTCTCGTGCCACTCCGCTCTTTACCTGCGTCGCTGCCGACCGCTCGATCTCGGCATCGAGGCACTGCTGGTAGGACGGCGCAGGCGCTGAGGTGACAGTGGAAAAGCCCAGAATAACATCCTGCAGAGGCTTCAGAAGTGGTGAAGCGACGCTGCTACACACCTGGTCAGGCGAGAGCTCAGACGATGTGGCTGTGGCGGGAGGCTCGAGGCACCTTCGCTTACGCTGCTGCTGCTGCTGCGCCCCCGATGACGTTTGCGCGGCATCTGCCGATGGATCAAAGGCGCCATGACGACGCAGCACCCACGCCATGACACACTCCGCGTTGCGCAGCCAACCGATGGACTTGCTGTGCAGGTGAGATACTATCGAGGAGGCAATCACGACACCCACCTGGGTGGAAGAAACGTCTGAGGCGACAGATGAAGGAGCAGACGCTCCGTGTCCCCGCGCCACGGCAGCTCCGCATGCTGTGCGTAGCTCCTGCAACGCCGCCACCAGTTGACCAGCAACCTCCACAAGCTCACGTTGGGCCTCCTGCAGTGGCTGCCCAGCCGCTGACGGAGCAGTCGCCGCTGCGGAGGTGTAAGCGAGGTGTAATTCCTGCGTGAAGACGAGCTCCGTGATGCGCACTTCACACCACGCCGCCCGTGCGATGAGGGCGGCAACTTGGAACGCATCATCTCGGTGGCTGTTCCCCCCGACTGCTACAGCAGCATCGGCCACCCCAGAGGCTGTGCGCAGATCAGCGCGCCATAGGGTTGTCAGTGTGTCCACGAGCTGCAACGGTGTGGCGATGGCGGTTGTGGAGGCGGAGGCAGGGGAGGCGGCCGACAGTACCAGAAGAGGCTCGATAGCGCAGGCAGCAAGGCTAGCGATCGCCCTTGTACACTGGGAGGTATGACAGTGCGACTGCAACTTACGCTGCAGCTCCTCGCTGGTGACACCAGCGAGGCTCGATCTGGGTGATACGGGAGTAGCACATTGCACAGCCGTCACAGGGAATGCAGTTGCCACGCTGGCTGGCAGTGGCTCCACGGAGGAGGATGTCGGGGCATGGGCCTTGTGTCTGGAAGATGACACATCTGCTGTATACGGTGGTGGCGACGGCAACGTCCCGAGGGAGTGGGGGGATGTCGCTCCGTTGCCGTGGGACAAGGCGACGAAGACTTCGCTCACCTGCGACGGCAGGGAGGGGACGGAGGGTGGTGATAGCCGCACGGTGTGTGACTGCTGTCGTTGGAGTTCTTCACACAGGGCCTGCGCTGTTGCCGTCAGCCCAAGGTCCTGCAAGAGTGTATAGAGAATGGAGGACGAGGGATATGCGACGGGCATCTCTGCTGCTGCTGCTGCTGCTGTTGCTGCTGCTCGGGCTGTGGTGGGATCGTCTGGAAAAGCAGAGGCCGCAGTATTGTCATTCTGTACGACCGCCGCGCCTCTTCCCGTACTCTGGGGTGCCGGCGACAGATCGGTGGAGCGCATCGGGGACGGTATGTTTTGCCTGCCTCTCTCCCTCTTTCTCTCTATATACGCCGAATGCAAATTTACTGAGGTGGAAGAGGCTGACGATTACGCGTCCGTCACCGGGCTTGCGCTTCAGGGTGCGGGTCCAGAGAGCGGCGCCTACACACAAAACTTTCAACTCGGGGGAAAGAGAGAGGGATGGAGGAACCAAAGGGGGTGGCGGGAGAGTGAGACGAGAGAGGAGCAGAAGAACGATAAAACAAGGTGGGGATATGCGGGCTGATACAGGCACGCATACACACCGCGAGAGAAGGCGCACCTGCGGCTCCTCCTCCCCAAACGAGTCCTACAATGCAAGAAACTACCGCACCACCACCACTACCAGGAAAAGATCGAGCGCGGTAGCCAACAAACGCGCGAAAAAGACTCAACCAAAAGTAAAGTGCACACCATATGAACTGTTGGCGGTCGCGTTGTTTTGGTGAGCAGAAGAGCGCGCAGAGGGTGTGTGAGTGTGTGTGTAGAGAGAGAGAGAGGGGGCTGTAGGGATACGCTTTTCTGATGATGACGGTGGTTGGTGGGGCGAGGAAAGGTGAAGGAGAGATGACAAACCAGTAAACAGAAAGAGATGAGCTGAGGGACTGAAGGTGTGGCGAGAGAGCGGTGTCCTTCTCATAAACACGCACACGCACGTGTGGAGCGGCCTGCAATATGTATTCGTGTTCTACAAGGAAGACGCCGTCGTCTGCGACAACAGAAACGCCACAACACACACTCACACCGCAGTTGCTCTCATGTGGCCCACTCCAGCAGTGGGCGAGGACGATGAGTGGCGGCCTGCTTAAGTGCGTGTGTGTACGTTTTGAATGCCACGGAGACGCGGCACGTGCCGCTGTGCGGGCTGAGAGAGAAACAGAGAGAAACACTGGAGAAAGTAAGCGATGGGAGCAGCAACCCTAGTAGCTGCAATCATCAATAGCTCAGCAAGAATGACAGAGGAGGGGGGGATTCCGTACGCATAGGGGCAAACGCACAGGCACTCACACTCGCGGGGTAAACCCAAGGCTCCAAAAGTGCAGCGTGTGCGTATGTGTGTGTGTGTGTGTGTGGGTGGGTGGGTGGGGACGAGAAAAGGGTGTAGGGAGAAGAGAAAGATGGGCAAGAGAAAGATAATGTAGAGTTCTGAGGACAAAACAGAGAAGAGTGAATGGAACGATGCACCACTGCTTCCAGGAAGTCACGGGGGACGGCGAGGGGGGGGGAGAGTGGCAGGTTTGAGCCGGTATGCAGGTACGCATACAATGCGAGAGCGTGTGCACGCGTGGTTATGGCGCATGTCCATCAACGGAGGTTAAGATTAACAGAGCAGGAGAGAGGGTGAGGTAGACGTCGAGCCGACATAGCAGCATGGACCCACACAGCGCCGCGTAGCACAGGCGAGCGCCAGAGAAAAGGCTTCTCACCAGCGTGACGGCAGGTACGTAGTTCTACACCGGTTTCTAAGTTCTCGATTCATATCCCTGAGTGCTACCCTCACCGCCCTCCCTGGTGCTCCAGGAAAGAGGGGAGGGGAGGGGAGGGGTGAGACCACACCCGGCAACGTCTTAAGTGCGTGGCTCTTCTCGTTTTCGGCGTCAACGCCACGTGGGGCGATCGGGCCTTACGGCATCCACTGCACCACGAGCAACCAAGAACAGCACCCAACAGACTATTTTCTCTTGTCTTTCCACAGAAGCGCTACGCAGGTAAAAGCCCAATTTATGCCCACAGGTGCGAGGTGGTAGAGGCGCATAGAGACGGGGGTTGGATTCAGGCTGAGACTTGCGTGGGGAAGCGCAGCTTCGTGGGTGCCGTTCCTAGTAAGAGAGAGACAGGTCCGCGAGCGAAGGAGCGAAGTCACTATCATCTTTCGTCTGCGGCCGGCTCATCTCCCTCACCACCCTCATTCTCGCCGCAGTGCCCTTTCCCACCGCACACTCACCCAACCCCCTCTCAGCTCTCCAACACGTCGGTTTGCGTCTTCATCTCCGCCGCGGAGAGAAAGGCCTGCATCTGCCGCAGCAGCAGCAGCGTCGCGAGAAACTCTTCTTTCTCTTGCTCGTTGTTCCAGGACGGAATGACCATCGGCACGTACGGCAGCTGCTGCGGTGGCGGCGCCGGCGTCGACTGAGAGGAAACCGCCGGTGCCACGCTCGGGGCTCTGGTTGGCGAGGTTGGTTTGTGTGTTTTGCCTTGGAGCGCATGTGTCACAGAGAAGCCCCTACCGGGTGCAGAACGGGCAGAAGAAGAGCTCCCAGGGCGATCTCCAGCGGCGTTGAGCGACGAGGCCGCACCACCGCCGCCTTCGGTCCTGGTCACAGCGGCGGGTAACTCTCCCCACACCGGTCCCTGAATGTGTTCCTCACCAACATCCACCAGGTACGCGTTCACCAACGAGGCGGCCGTGGCGGTGTCGTGCAAGTCGTGCAGGTGCAGGTCGGCAGCGCTCAGTACGAGCGAGGCGTACACAGGATCATGTGGTGAGAGGAACAGCTCTGCATCATTCAGCGTGCTGAGATACAGCCCCGCCACGTCATCGTAGCCGTGAACGGACGGATAGCGGAAACGGTGATGGTGCATCAGCGTGGGACCTTCGGGTGGCTGGTGTGGGAGGAACAGGGGCTGCGGGCCACCGATGGTAACGGGCTCGATGAAAGGAGTTTGAGGGATGGCGTGTGGAAGCGTCGGGGAGGCAATCGCGGTGACACTGGCAGCTCTACTTTTCGTGTTTTTGGAAATGATGTGGTTCTGCAGGGGAGCAGGCGACATCGGATCCCTCTTTCGACGTTCGAGGACGCCGTACCAGTGGTCGCCGTATCCACCGTCGTCGTCCTCTTCCTCGCTATCGACCATGTAGTGGCCCATGGTCGCTGAAGCCGTGCTTCCACCCACACAGGCATCTGCGGAGATGCTTCGGTGATGGCGAACGCAATGGTTGCGGTAGTGCGCGTGCAGACGGTGGCCGGAGGTAGTTCGGTGAGCCGCGTGTCCAAGGTGCCGCCCAGACACAGCAAGCTTGCCCTCATCTACCTCTACATTGTGGACAAGTCCGCTTCCACTGGTGCCGCCGCTGATGTTGCTGCTCCGATGCGCATCCACCGGGACGCCACCGGCGTCGTCCTCGACGCTGCTGCCGGTATTCGCCCCGGCAGCGCCGTCACAAACAGGCGCTTGCCCAACGACCCAAAGAAGAGACTCGGCGATGTCCGCATCGATGCCGCGCAAGGTCGCCGCCACAAGACGCGTGATCAGGAACGGGCATGGCAGCGGCACGACGGTGCCCTCGTCACTCAGCAGCGCCTGCGCAGCGCGCAGCGACGCCATATCGGCTGGTGCCTCTCCTCTACGATCCACCTCTTCTTGGGCAAGCATGTTCAGCACACCAGGTTGCACGGGTGGTGTTTCATGTGAGACCGAAACAGCGAGGCTGGACCCTGGAAGGATGAAGCTGAAAGCGTCCTCAATTGATGCACTGGTGGCCGCCAAGGCATCGTCCGCCAGAGGCGAAGAAAACGAGTCGCTGGGGTATCGCACAACGCCACCTGTGAACCCCGCTGCCCCTTCAGGCGCTGCGTAGCCCGTGCTGGCGTCGTGGTAATCACCGCTGTCTGCAGCGACGGTGCTTACTCCTGCTGGGATGCCGGGCGAGTGTGACCAGGTCTGTGGCGGTGATTGCGCCGCCCCGCTACCTGAGGACGGCAGCGGGTCTCGTGGAGCGCTGATGTTCGGCGTGCTTGTCGCCGAGCATGCCTTGGGCTGACTCGCCCTGTGCGCATTCCTCGTCGACCCACCCCGTCGCCTCTGCAGACCACTCACCTCCGCCGTCGTGCTACTCACTGCCACGCTGCTCTGATTCAGGAGCCTGCGGAATTCCTCCAGTAGGGCGACATCCGTGCACAAGACCCGGTATAGGTCGCAGGACCACTTGCGGTAAAACAACCACACACGCGGGTCGGCTACGTACACTGCAGGCATAAGCCAGTTCAAGACAATGGACAGGAGGCGGAAGAGGAGCAGGGCTAGCTCGCCTCGCGCCTGCCCCTCCATGCGCTGCACAGCGTGGCTGGT
Organism: Leishmania braziliensis MHOM/BR/75/M2904; assembly: GCF_000002845.2. Lineage (NCBI taxonomy): Eukaryota > Euglenozoa > Kinetoplastea > Trypanosomatida > Trypanosomatidae > Leishmania > Leishmania braziliensis. The sequence goes on along the minus strand of NW_004058013.1, from coordinate 4,317 downwards.
ATCGCGCAGCTCCTCTTGCAGGTGCTGCAGCTCCATCTTCATGATGCTCGGCAGCGACACATGCGAGAAGCTGTTGGCGCAGGCGACGATATCCTGCGTCGTAAACTCAATGGAGGATAGATTTATACACGGTGCTTGGGGACTAAGTGAGGGCTGGAGGCCAGCGCTGGCCACCACAGGCTCATCGCTACCGACACTGTCTGGCCGTCCTTCCCCTTCCCCACTGCCGTTGCCGTTGCTCTTCCGTTCATGCGCTATCCGCAAGACCAAGAGCGCCGCATCCGTTGGCGAGTACGTCGTGCTGAACGAGAAGTTGCGCAGAAGCTGTGGCGACTGTCGCTGCTGCTGCAGATGCGCATGCGACTGCGGTAAATAATAACTTTGCCGCTCATGGAAAGAGCCGTTGCTTACGTAGCCCATCGCCCTACCAACACCTCCGCTACCGGTGCGCAGAGCCATGGGATGCAGTAGGTATAGGTGTGGATGAAAAAGCGTGTTGGGTGGCAGGCCGATGCTCGTGTTGAGCGAGTAGCCACCGCCGCTGCCGACGCCGCCGCTCCACCGCCAGCTAGCGTCACCAACGTCAGGGTTGCTCAGGCTGACGTTGGGAACACCTTTAACCGGAACACGGTCCTCCTCAGCAAACATACTGGCGTTGTTGTTTCCACTCGCCGTGCCCAGGCCGACGTCGGCAGCAAAGCTGGAGCCGGATGAGGTGCCCGCGAAGGGCCAGTTCCCCTGCGGAGAGAGCATGCCAGCCGGCGTGCGGCCACCATCCGAGAGACTGGTCTTTCCGTCGATGGTCGCCCCCGCTGTTGCGTGGACGCGTTCTTGCTGCTGCATCGCGACCGCCATGGAACACTGGACATAGAGAGCGGTGACAAGGGCGTAAACGACGATGTCCACCGCTCGAACTTCTGTGCAACTCCCAGCCGCCAAAAGGCCACGCTCTACAGCTTCTGCAGGTGCCGGGTTATTGACATTCAAACCGCATCCTGCCGCTGCCGCTGCTGCTTCTGCACCACCGCCCCCAGGTCGACGGTCGCCCCCGCTGGGCGATGCTTGGCTGTCCTTCAGCCCCTGTATGTGTGTCACAGAGGATTCCTGCGCTGCCGTGCCAGTTAGTCCGGCACGTACGTTGCTCAGAGGCACGTTTATTGAGCTGGTAGAGACGGTGGCGGCGAGCCCAGCGTCCTCGCCCCCCTCCAGTGGGCACTCCCCAACAGAAGCGGTTGCGTCGTTGGGATTGGAGGAGAGGACTGCCTGTTGGTACTGCTGTTGAGCTGCCGCGGCTGCCACGACAGCGAGCGCGCAAGCGTGCTGGGCCTGTGTGGAGCGTGCGTACTTCGGTGCCGAGCGCATCAGCTGCCCCACTGCACCAGTGTAATTTCGCAGGAGAGGGGAGAAGATGGGCAGTAGCTGCAGCGCTTCCGAGCTCGGTAGATGGAGCGCTGCGAGTACGTTGTCATTCGCTTCGTCCTCAACTGCCGCAGCTGTAACGCCAGCACTGGATGCCAGATCCTGTGGCTCCTCATCTCCCCTCCCACTCTCATTGGTGGTACCGTGACGAGGGACGGAGTCCCAGTAATCACTATTGCTGTGAATTTCCTGCAGGCTAGTCACCTCCTCACCACTGCTGCCTGCTCCATACGGCGCGCTATCATTTCTCTTGTGCGGGTGTGCGGATTCGTGGCTGCCATCGTACATGACGCCTTCTGTGAGCGTCGCGAGGATGGCTGGTATGTGCGTCCAGAAGTCTCGATGCAGCCGCAACTCTTCCTCCCTCACGAAGTCGTCCAAATTGAGAGGCATTGGGAAGCTGGTGTTGTTCATACGCGAGTCAGAGGACGGCAGAACACCTGCGGGAACAGGGCTCTGTGCTTTAGAGCTCAGCGGTGTTCTGCGGGCGTGCTGCTGTTGCTGCTGCTCGACCCCGTCGTCCATCATCTGCTCACCCTTGGTAGCGATGCTGCCTCTCAGTGCCTCATCTGCTACTCCGGCGGCGACGCCGACAGTGCCCGTGACTGCGGCGATGGTGCTCTTCAGCGCCTGAGAAGCGTTCGCTGCGGGCAGCAGCTGCGAGTAGCTGCCGCTTCTATTGAGCGCGTCTATAAGTGGCTGTACCCCACATTTAGCTGAGCCCAAGCTGGACGCCAGGCTGGCACGGCACCCCCCCGCGTCATCGGTCGCCGCCGCAGCGTTGTTTGCTGTGATGCGCTTTGCGTTAGGGCCACTCCTGTTACTTCCGAAGGAGCCCTTGTACACGGCTGAAATGCCGTTGGTGGCAGCGGTCAGTGTGGCGGCTCCCTCGGTCTGCGCGGGATTTCCTGTGTCCAACAGTGTGAGCAGCACTGCTAGATCGCCAGTGGCAGTGAGCCCATCCAGAAACCTCCAGAACATGCGGTTCCACACCTTCGCCGTGTCGACCGGCTCCTGCGCTATTGGGGCGCACCATGCCGAGAGGCTGTTGTCCATCCTCAGGCCAAGCGCCCCGCCTGCCTCGATGCCCAGGGCATTGCTCGAGGACGTTGCCAAGGGCACTGTTGCCGCGAGGAAGGCACTTGACTGGGAGTTTGGAAGGTTTGAGATGCAAAAGGATGAGAAGGGGCGCTGCACCAGCCCAGGGGAGGAGGCCAGGGAAGGGTACATAGCTAGCGACGGTTGCTGCTGAGCTGAGTCCATGTCCACCTCCGCAACGCCACCGTCTGCCGTCTCAGGTCGCTCACTGCTGCGACTGCTTGGTGTTATGACACCGCGCAGCAGCGGCTGATGCGGTTGCTGAACCAACTCGCTCGGGCTGCTTGACACTGCGAGCATGCTGCCGGTTAGAGTGTGCCGGACATTGTTGCGGAAGTGCTCCTGGAGAGCGTGCTGCACCCCGCTGTACACTGCAGGTGTAATATCTGTCGCTGCTGCTGTACCCGCAACGTTCTCCAAGGCTGTTACGACCCGTCCTCCATCTTCGTCAGACGTTTTGCTGGCGACCTGCTCGGGGCTGGTGACGGTGCCCTGAGCACGTGGTGTGGCGGCAGCGCTGTGGGTGCGCCTAGTGTGACTCCGACGACTTGTGGTGCGAAGACTACTGCTCTGCTGCTGCAGCGGCGGAGGAAGGCGCAAAGACCGGCGGCAAAGCGAAGAGGGGGGAGAGAGGGGTGTCGTTGCTCCGCCTCCCTCCGTCGTTGCTGTCGATGTTGATCGCACGTTGCCGCCGAGACCTGCTCTGTGCTGTTGCTGCTGCCGTGACTGCTGCACCGTTGAGGCCCTGCTCGTGATGTCGTCCATGCCATCGTCAAACGAGAATCGTCGCGGTTCCTGACTCCCGATTGTGTTGCTGGGATACACAGCCGATGACGAGGGGCGACGACGGGCCGCCGTGGCTCCAGCCGCCCTCGTCGTGGCCATGAAGCGCACCGTCTCTTCGCCATCGCCGTGCCTGTGGACGACGTTGTCCTCTAGCTGAAGTCTCGACAAAGCCTGCCCACTCGCGACGATGTCGTCTGTGCCCTCGCCGTCGTTCGTGCGACTGTCATCATCGCCGTCGCGGGCCCCGCACAGGCACTCCAGCGCACTACACCGCTCGATAAGCTCTCCGACAAAGCGCTCGTTCTCGTCGAGGAGCTGCCGCATGTGACACACCTTCTGCAGCTGTTGCAGCAGGCGCGTGATGAGCTGCTGCGCGGTGCTCACGAGCAGCTGCCGCTCCTTTTCCTTTAGTACCGCGTCAAAGCGGACGAGAGTGAAGAAGAGCTCCATCACGTACGTCGTGGAGATGTCGTTCTTACAGCTGGCGAGGGTCGAGAGGAGCGGGTAGAACTCGCCGCGCAGCTCAGCCGTGATGTTGGGAAGCAAGGCAGAGCCAGTGCCTCCTGCGTTGGCAGTGCCGCCGGCCACGCCCGGCAGCTGCCCAGACGAAAAGGCGAGGTGCGACATGAGAATAAGTGATCGGAGGTGTGCACCGAGAAGTTCACCCCAGCCAAGAGAGAATGCGCAAAAATGAGCCCCCCCTCCTCCGCACAAGGTGTGGGGAGTTGTGATAGGAGTAGCAGTGCCCAGGGCACCACCGTCGGGCACTCAAGTCGGTATGTGCACCCCCCTCGAAGATGTGCGTGCGTCCTTTACCCTTTGGGCACGAATATGTGAGGAAGGGGATGAGGAAAAAGCGCGTGGAGGGGTGGGGCAGGATGCGTAGGTCAGTGGTTCTTTCCCGCTCACGTATGCTGCACGTGTATCGATGCCATACAAGCAAAGAAGGTAAAAGAGAGCTTCACAGTCTGTGCGCGAGTGCGTATGGTGCTGTGCATGTCGAGTGCGACGTGT
>NW_004058012.1:0-5930 GCF_000002845.2 Leishmania braziliensis MHOM/BR/75/M2904 | reverse complement strand
GGTACGGATCTGTTGACACAGGCAGAGTGGCATCTCAGGTAGCATCGAGGACGGTGCCAGGGACTCTAGCGGCGCTGCAGTGGCGTGCCACACCGTGAGCCTCGGTACTACTTTTGCCGCTGAGAAAATGGATCCAGAACAGGTCGCCCCGACAGGCTGGGTTGTGAGGATGCGGTCCACCAGGTCGGCGCGGTCTAGCAGTGCCGCGCTCTCCTCGCCCGAAGCGGTGAGGCCCTCCGTGACGTTCCCCCTGGAGTAGCTACTGACCGTGACTGACACGCGAGTGCTGGATTTACATGGGCTGGAGAAGTGGCTTGCTGCCGCCGCTGTGGCATGTGCCGCGGCGGTAAAGCGCTGCCGCGCCGCGCTGGCAGGGGAGGGCAGCTGCAGCACGACCCCCGCATCAGCATCGCGCGAGATGATATTGCTGCTGCAATTGTCTTGGTTCGCGTTGCTGCCGCAGGCTGCATTGGTGGACGAGGCGTTGGTAGAGCGCTGAGCAGACCCCTCAACACCGACTTCTGCACCACACCCCTCTTCCTCCGTCGAGGGATTCCGGATGGTGGTGAGCTGAAAGTGCGTGGGGTTCGGGTAGGTGTTCAGGCAAGGTGGCCGCGACTCGCTAGCTCCCTCTCTGCTGTTTAGAGCGGGGTTAGTGATCACAGGGGGTGACTGGAATGAGGGACGCGAGGTGCCGCTGCGCGCGCAGCCGGGGTGCCGCAGCAGTTTGCGCAGCAGCGGCAGCGGTGGTCCGCGTGGGCGGCGGTGTGGAGACGGGATAGCTGTCTTGCTTTGCACGTCGCCTCTCCCGTGGTGCGAACTGGCCCGAAAGCTGTTCGCGTGATGGCCGTTCTCGTTCATCCTCGTGACACCGCCGCCTCCTGGCGCAACCGACTCCGCCAACTTGGGGGACGGGAAAAGGGATGTCACGTGCAATGGCAGAGGTGCCGTGACGCGCATGCGAACTCGAAGTCCGCTCGGAGTGCCGTAGGAGGCTTGCCGCTGTACAGACAGCAGCGGCGGCACCACAGGTATCGACAGATGGCCACCACCACCGTTGTGTGTCGCTTCATGCGACGGGCTCATCAAGCGGGAGCTAGGAACACGGTCGGCATCGTCGGCACCAAGCGGAGCCAAAGACGGCCGCGGCGTGTAGGAGAGGGCACAGCTGCTCTCCGGCTTGCTCATGCTGCTCGCAAGGCACTTGTACGCGACGGTCTCGCGGTAGAAGCGTTGCTCGCTGCGCCCCGCGTCTTCCCATGGGTCGTCCACGCCGTTCGAGAGCCGCACGAGGTCGCTGTAACGAACTTTCGCCACGGGGTTCAGCATCGGCCGTCGCAGACACGCGAGCGGCATTGACTCGTACAGCTGAATGATCGCGCATCGCGCCTCTCGCTCTTCCTTGAAAAGACGAACTGCCTGAATCAACACTGCCTCAGATGGCATGTCCAGCAGCAGGGGTGAGAAGAGTGGTGCCACCCGCATTGAAGTGGCGTAGAGGATGGCCTTGTCCAGCAGCAGCTGCTTGCGCAGGAGCTCATGGTGCTCGCCAAGCAGTCGGCGCTCCAGTTCCACTCGCTCCGTGGCCTCGACGCGGCAAAGAAGCTGTACGTAGGCGGCAACAAAGTCGTCGTCTGTGGCCGTCGGGTTTGATGGTGTGGGCGAGTCAGGTGCGCCGTCGCTCGCAATCGACATCGCAGTGTAAGAGGGATTGTGGGCGTCATCGTGCGCCTTCGCGAAGCCGTCTTTGCGTTCACCTTGAGTTGACTTTGTTGCCCGCATCGCCAGGGCCAGAGTGGGCTGCAACGGCGGTGACGGCGCAGCGGAGGAGGGGGCTGAGCCCTTTCTGCTGCTTGCAGTTTTATCTTCCTTAGTGTCACTGGAACGGAACAGTTGATGCTCCAGCCGCGCAAAGGCAGCGAGACACTCGCGTAGCTGTGCCATGGTGGTCGGCCTTGCTCTTGTTGACGCCGCTGAATTCGCGACCGATGAGCGGATGAAATTCGACGCGCGGGGGTCGAGCACAACCCCTGTCAGCGCCGCAACGCCTTCCACCCAGTCCTGTGTACTCACGCACGGCCTGCTTTGCAGTATCTCGGCGCCATCCTGCACGATAGCGTTCCACTCGACTTGTTCTGCCCGGCACAGCTGCATGTTCCCTTGTACGCACTGATTCACCACCAAGGCCCGCTCATCGCGTTGCATCTGTAGTACCCGGTAGAGCTTCTGTGCCTCCCAGCGTTGCACGTAGTACCGAATGACGTCGAGCGCACGATTGCGCTTCATCTGCTCATACAGGTATCGGTGAAGGGAGCGCACTAGCTCGCCGCGAAACACACGCTGTAGAAGCCTCGCGCTTGCGTCCTTGGCGCGGCGCAGGATCTGCAGCCGGAACCGCATCCACGCCACAAGCAGCTGCACAGCCATCTTCTGCTCCACCCTGCGCAGCTGCAGGTACCGCCGCCACTTGCACTGGATGCGATACGCGGCGACAGGCGCGATCACCTCGTCGAACCGACGACGCAGGCGAAGGGCATGCACGGGCCTGAGGAGCTTTGCGTATGCAACGGCAGCTGCGGCAACTGCGATGAAGGGTAGGGCGGCGGCGGGCTGCTGTGCGGACTGTCCTTTCGTGCGCCGCAATCTACTCTCCCGTCGTCGGGTGTTGCCCCTTCCTTCTGCTCTGGAACCATGGCTCGTATCATTGCTGGCGCGATGCCGGTCGCGAGAGGCTGAGCTCACGCGCTGGGCTGTCCGCTGACGACGCGGCGCACGGACACCCACTTGGATGCGATCGCGGAACGACCGCGCCAGTTCCTCCTGACGGGGCGAGAGTGCCTGCGCCTTTGAAGGACGCCCATGAGAGGGGACTTCAGTGCTCACGAGCGACGGCCCCTGTACGAATGTCGTCATGAGCTGCGCTTTGGTATTGCCAAAGGCGCCGCCGCTACGGGGCTTGGAGTTGAGGTCCTCATTGGATTTGAGCTTGTCTACGCTTTGTGTAGTCTTTCCGCCCACAGAGGACAGTGACGGTTGGGGTGTCGACAACTCGGAGGACTGCGCTGGCTTACCTATGGCATCGGAGATGATGGCGATGGCAAGTGGCCTGGCGTCTGCCAACTCATCGACGCCAGCCTCGTGCTTGTCGTTCTCAACGCTCGACGATGCTACACTGGCGACCACCAATGCAGTCGCGGGGGGATGATTGGTTAACAAGGGCAGCGGCACCACTACTTGACGGAGTCCAACCATGTCTTCCTCCACGTCGTCGGGGTTGACCGTGCTGGGCACGCTCACGAGTGAGGTCTGGAGGGAGATGACGCTTGAGGGGTAGTGGAACAACTGTGCTTGCGACGCCGCCCCGCTCTGGCGAGCGTCTGAGTAAGACGGCAGCTCATTTGCCTCGGAGGAAATGATCCCATTCCTGCTGGTGCCTGCTATGGTCTCAGAGGGAATGGAAAGGTTGCTGCTTGGCGATCTGAGTGGACTCTTCACGGGCGACAACATGAAGGACTTCATGCGACCAGTGCTCTCCCACAATGTCGAAGAGGCGAAGCTGCTCTGGCAACCGCTGGCGGTGCTCGCGTTGAGGATGCTGCTGCCAAGGCTGTCGAGATGATGGGGAATTCGACTCAGTGGAACACTCTCGCGAGGAGGCAGCAGCAACGACCCTCCTCCCCTGGTTTTGGTTCCTCTTCCAAGTGACAGCTGCGTCGGCGGCGGTGGCGGTGGAGGGGGGACTTCGTCCATCATCGACGCCGCTGCCGAGCCCATGGAAAGAGAGCATATCGACAAGCTGGGCGAGCAGTGGCGCAGCCCGAACCGCTGCCTATTTTGGGGTGAGGCATTGTCCTCTCCGCTCTTCTCCGGCTGCTGCCTCGGAGTCGTCGTTATCGTGCCCTTCTCTTGTATTGTTTCGGAAAGCTGAAAGGCTACCGCGCGGCGGCTGCCGTCGCTGCGTGCTGTGGAGCTGTTGCAGTCGCTCCTGCTCGACGGCCGCGAGGTGCTGGTGACGGACGGGCTCCTCGCACTGAAGGAGACCGGGGAGCCCGCAGGCGCCCAGCTACTACTGAGAGTCCAGCCCCCACGCTGGCCGTCTTTGACTGCCAGCAGAGAGCGCCGTTGCGGATGTACCAGTGGCAATGGCGTCAGCAGCTCGCGTGCGGCAGACACCGACTTCACCGACGGCACAACGAGTACTGGCATATGCTGTGTGCTGACCGGCGGGAAGTGCGCGGACGACCCACTCGAGGCCGGTGATCGCCGTGCGAGTCCTGCGTAGTTGACGCCACCAGGCGCGCCGAAGCCCTTTGTGGCACCAACTGTTGGTTCTGACGCAAATGACGGCCGCGGCCGCGTCTCGGCGCCGCGCTGCTGAGCCACCCGTAGCGGGGAGTGCACCCACGTATCCACCAGTGCATTCGCTTGGTTTTGGCTAGCACAGTAGGAGGAGGAGCCATCCGTGTCCACGGTGCCACTGTCTGCGCCGCTAGAGTCGCGTGCGTGCCTGTGTGCAGAGGAGACCGCCGCATCCACGGCGGTTCCGCTGCGCCAGCTCGCGCTGCGCCCGCTAAAGTGCGGCCCTGTGAAGACAGCATGATGAGAGGTGGCGCAGAGCGAGGCGGTGATAGGGCTGAGGTAAAGCTGCGCCATGTCGCCATGTGCGTCATAGGTAGGGGAGGCGCGAGGAGAGCCTGGCGAGGGGCCCCCCGTTTCGCTGCTGGTAACGAGGCAGCTGCTGCTGGCCAAAATTCCAGTAGAAAGGGGCAGTGGGGGTGACATGGCGCTGCTGTTTTCTTTTGCAGCCGCCATCGGGGCCGAGGAGGACTGGCCCGCACTCGGACGGCGACGAGAGTCGGGGCTCCTGCCTCCTGCCGCAAAGGTGGCATTTACAGCCTGGACGTCCTCAGGAGCGACGGCTGTCGTGGCGGAGGCGGCACGAGCCCCCCGGACGTTCTGCGACTGTGGCGCCAGTTTTTCTCCGCTTGTGGCCACACTGCACCGGTGTGGGTGCCTGCGGCTTCCACTCGTCTCCTGAGGTGCGGAGGTGCCAGTAGTGGTGGTGGATGAGTCCCTTGCCTGCGTTGATATACGAAATCCAGTACTCTTGGTTGACGTGGATTTGCTGGCGCTACACGACATAGTGGCGCTGCTTTTTCGGTTTGAGGCGAGTGAGGCGCGATGCTTGCTGATTTTGCCCTTCATGCCCAAGTGGAAACAGGGAAAGCAAAAAGGGGAGTGCAAAGACGCGAAGAGGATGAGGAGAGGGTGCGCGATGCCACCTCAACGTTCATTGCCAAGAACGACGCAGGCAGGTAGAAGTTGCTCTCTCTCTCTCTGTTTCCGAGTGTGTAGCAACAGCCACAGAGCACCGAAGCAGAGCGACGCGCACAACGACTACCAGGGATGACAGCAGCAGCAGCCAACCGTCAGCTATCAAGGAATAAGCACAGGGGAAAGAATGGAGAAGGAGGGGTGGCTGAGTGCGCGAGCAACCATAAGAGAGAGAGAAGGTAACGGTGATGGTGTGAGTTTGGTGTGCAATGGTGGTGCGTAGTTGTAGTGTACATGAGTTAGAGAACCTCCCCACGAGGGCAAAAGAAAGGAGGAGCCAAGCACAACAGCGAAAGGATGCCACAGCACGCACGCGGTGTTATCACTGCCACGGCAGCTCCAGGGAAGGGAAGGAGCGAAGGCAAATAAACGAGTGAGCAGCAAATGGGGGACAGTGCAGCGACTGGGAGATAAGCGCGCGCTTGTCTCGTCTGTGTGTGCGCGCGATGGTACTTGAACACGCAGTGGCTGATGTGAAGCAGCAGCGGGGGGAGGAGAGAAGGCCGAATGAAGAAAAGAGAAAGCGGCGACGAAGTGTAGCAACCTTGTGAGGAGGACGCACACTAAGGAAGCGGGAGAGATCTAGAGGCCGCGTT
>NW_004058011.1:0-13606 GCF_000002845.2 Leishmania braziliensis MHOM/BR/75/M2904 | reverse complement strand
GGACGGGCTATATCCCGATTTTTAGAGACTTAGGGAGATGCTCAAGACGCAGGACAGTACCCAAGGTGCTGTCGATTCCATGTTGCCACATCCACCAGCTGCAACGGCGTCTCGTTCGTCATTACAGAGTCTTTGCTCTTCCCCTGAAGTGCCTGCCGAGGTAAAGGCGATGGGGGAAGACATGTCGGCACTTCAGGCTGAGGTGGTACGTCTGCGAAGTTCGCTGGCGCTCAAGACGCAGCACCTGGATGACTTGTGGAAGCATGCGGAGCGTGCCGAGTGTTACGTGCAGGATTTACTGCAGAAGCTGGGGTACATGCAGGACATTGTGCGAGAGGAGAGCTGCAGCTCTGCCCGCCTGTCCCACCATCTCGAAAGCGTTGAGCACCCGCTGGAGGACATCGCCTCCTTCGTGACCCTGCGCGGCCGCTCGAGCTCGGCGCAGCCGACCACATCCTATACCACCGCTGAGTCCTCATTTGCCACATTGAGTAGACAGGAGTATGTCAAGCGTGTCGCGAGTGTTGAGGGAGTCTGAGATGACATCGCCATTCAAGGTGTGTGTGTGTATGGGAAAGCACCAGCTTTCTTGTTCTCCCGCTCCCGCTACTGGCTGCGCCTCGTCTCGCTCTCCAAACAGCGGCACCGCCCTGCCCATCGGGGATGGGGGAATGTTGCCGCTGCTTCGGAGAGAGAGAGGGAAACCGAGGATGAGGGGGAAGAGCAGCTATGCAGTACAGCGACTGGATACGAAGGAACGGGCAACGTTGCGTCTCTCTTTTCGTTGTGCCTGCGTGCTTCATGTCCGACCTCTCTTCCTCTTGCGCTGTGAGATGTTCTTGTGAGGCTGAGCGGCGTGTGTGGGCGTCTCCCTGTGCCCTTGCTTTGCCGCCTTTGGTGTTTTTCTTTGCTTTCGCTTCTCATTTCCTGCATTCTGCTGCGCCACCCAAGCCATGCCCAGCGGAGTTGAATGTTCACATGTATCGCTGTGTGCCGGTGTGTGTGACGGCCTCTTTCGCCCCCTTTTTCCCTTTAAAGATGCCAACAGGAGGTCGGATGATAGACATGTGCATGTTTGCGGCGCTGCACCCCTTCTTCTTCCCATCCACCCTCTTTGCATTCTTGTTCGTTATTTCACTAGCTGTACTGTGGGCAGGGTGACCAACAGGCGTCGTGAGTTTCTCTGCTTGTCGCTGATATAGGGTCACACTCCAGACTGATTCGTCTCTCCTCTTCCTCCTCCCCCTACTAAGGTGTTTGCTTTCTTCATCGAAGGATGGTGGGAAGCGAGAAGATGCCAAGCTGAATTGCGCTTCTCGAGCGGTGTTGCACGGCGCGGTGACATTAAACGCCTCCATCATCAAAGAAAGCAGAGCAAGGGAGGCAACAGGTACCAGTGGTCTTCTCCCCCACTCTTTACCCCCTCCCCAAATTCTGTGACAGGGTGTATGCAGTGACAAATCTGAAAGGAGTGAGAGCACTACTGTTTGAGATCACCCCCCGCACGCACCACACACACCATCGACGCATCACGAGTGCGCGTCTTTGAATATGGTATCCACGCTGAGAGATGATGTTGGCTGACTGAGGGGGGAGAGAAGGATGGGCACAGGGAGCAAGAGGTACCTTGCATGAGTGTATGGGTGCTGTTGCCATCTTTGGTTGTATTTCCTTGTGGTGATGTTGGTTTTATGTGAGGGGGTGGGCGATGACGAAAAAAGCGTCTCCACCAGTGACTCGGCGCCGCTGTCGGTAAACTCAATCTCGCGACCCCCACCGCTGGCTCCGGAAGGACGTCGTCTGAGATACCCTCTGCAGGGCCCCAGAGAAATGGATACAAACAGGGCGACGCCATTGGCGTACGTCCCGGCAGAGATGCACCCGCTCCCATGCTTGGCATCGGTGTTCAGCGTCACCGGCGGCGGTACAGTGGAGGATTTGAACAGTGTCTCGCTCGACTCTAGTGAACTACCGAGTTGGGCCTTCACAGCACCGGACGAGGAAGACACGTACAGGGCTGAAGAGGCGGACGAGAGCCTCGTTATCCAGAATCTGCGCGGAGGCGTGCAGAGCGACGAGGATGTCGGCACAAGGAGTGCCGAAGACGCGCATGCGTGTGTACGAAGGCTTCACGATGGCTCTCTCTCCCTGTCAGCCATCGCGGGCACCACCGCGGCGACAAGAGTGGCACGCGAGCAAAAAGAGAAGTGGAACTCAATCAGCGTCTCAGAAGCCCTGTGGCGCCTGGTGCTGCCATCCCTCAGCGCCCCTTTTCTGCCGACGACGTCAAAGCCGTCGACAGCCGCTGCCGATCGCGCATTTTCGCTCGATGGCCGGAAACCACTTGAGCGTCTAATGGACTGGGTCGTGTTCCCGCCGCGTCGCGGGGCTGTGGAGTCGACGGCAAGCAGCGCTGTGGTCACCAGCGCGCGTCCCTACCGCGGCTTTCGCGGAGATGTCGAGGAGGCCATTAGTCAGCTGAATGCGGTGCAGCTCGAGGTGGCAAAGCTGCGACTGCAGCAGGTGTTGGCAGCTGTGAATGCGGAGCAGATGAGGCGCGCGGACTAATCGAAGCGCGAGTACTCAGCGTAGAGCGAGCACAAAGTCTTACCACTTTCCTCCTCTTTCTCAGTGTGTGTGTGTACGTGTGGGGGGAGAAGGGGTGACCGGCAAAAGGGGGGAAAAGGGCAGCGGGACACTCTGCCGTCCGATCGCCAATCCTCTTCTCCGCTTTTACTGAGCGCACGTCCGCGTGTGCTCTGTGTTTTCTTTCGACCTCCTCTCTCACCTCTTTAACGAGAAAGCATCGACAAGATGATGAACGCCATAGCAAGCCAGACGTGTTCAGCTCGCTTGACAGTACCAACCATCAGCCTCCTGCCTGTTTCCATTACCTTTCCCTCTCACCTGGCGCAATGCATCAGTGCCTCCACCGAATGGCGGCTCAGTCTTTGTGGCGCAGTGGCAGCAAGAGCAGCGACAACGGCGGAGGACAATCCTGTCGTGCTCAAGGGCTGCACTGGCTACCGCTCGTTTGGGGTGGATAGGGAAAGAGAAAATGCAGGTCAACCAAGCATGTTGAGCATACGTCTCGTGCCGTTGCTGCCCAGGTCTACGCACGTACCTTGTCAGGATGTACCTGCGCATACAGGGGAGTCAACTCAAGCATGCACACGCGTGAACGCTAGAAGAAGACCTCCGAGTTTTTTGGGGGGGTGTCTAGTGCCCCTGCATGTCTCTTCTGCCTTGCACTTCATCTCTCCTCTGCAATTCTTTCCTCTCGCCTCGCGCGGTGTGTCGTCGTGTACCGCCGCCGGGGGTGTCTCACTTTGGCGGACACCCCGCGCACACACACACGAGGGGGGTTCGTCTGTTTCTCTACGCCAAGAACGAGAAAAGGATAAATCATAGAGAAGCAGCAGCAGCCCCACCAGCACCAGCACCAGCAGCATAGACAAGAGCTGAGGGCGTCTTTTCGATATTGACTTACTCTTTTCCGCTTCTCTCTTGTGCCGCTCTGTTCTCTCCGTGTCGCTGCCTCCGCCTCTCTCTCTCTCTACCCCTCCCCCCCTTTCACAACAGCAGGAGCGCTGCTGTTGAGTGTCAGGTGTCACGGCTATCGTCCTGTGTGCACTTGGGATAAGCGAAGACACACGAGTGTGCAGAGAGAGCGCGCTACGCATACTCATACTCACGCACACTGTGGTGTGTGCGTGTGGGTGTTTGCCTGTTTCCTTCGAATCAAAGAAGTCCTCGCCTGACACCGGCAGCGACTGCACTGCACTACATTTGGCGGGGAGGGAAGAGGGCGTGACGCGAGAGCACGAGGTGGGCTGGCTGGCCGTCTTGGCACGTAGGCCTGGACTACTACGCGACAGCGACCTACGCTTGCTCTCCCTCCACCCCGCTCCCTCTTCTCACTGGCACCAGTACCCTTATCCTCGCTGCATTACGCCCACGCGCTGAGCAGCGCACTTTCGTCTTCCCTGCAGTATTTGTTTTCTTCTCTGGCCTTGCTCGTTTCCCCCACACGCACGCACGCAGCCCCCCGCCTCCTCCTCCTCCCCCCCCCCTCTCTGCCCTTTCTCCTGCGATTGCTCTCCCATGCGTAAAGAAAATGGCGGGACTGCACTCAGAGAACATTTCTATCAACTCGACAAGGCTGCTCGAGCAGAGTTCGTCAGAGAAGGACATCTGCGTGTTCTGTCTCCGCCGCGCCACCCCCTCCGCCTCCGACCCGCATGCGCCGCTCTTCCCCTTCTTCTCTCTTGTCGACTGCCGCCACTACGCATGTCAGCCGTGCGCTCTCGTCCACTGCGACAATGCAGGCCGCCTCATATTCTGTCCCAAGTGCCACTGCGTCTCTCGCTTGGCGCAGTCGGGTCGGCGGCGCACGCGCAGTGCCGCGGCAGCCACCGATGCCGAGGTGGACCGCGTGACCATCGACGACGGCGTGTCGTCCACCCGTTCTCGCCGCACCCGCACTGGCACCACGCCACACCGCAGTGCTCTAAAGGGTAAGAGCGGCACCTCGAAGAGACGCGCAAACTCGGTTCAGTTTCCGACTAATCCGACGACATCAATCGTGCCCGGAGATGGTCACGGCGACGCAAGCGGCACAGCGGCGGTCTCAACAGAGGCCGACAGTGCCACTGAAGAGCACCGTCAGCGCAGGGCGTTGTCACCCTTAACGCAGGACGCCGTTGACGCCATCCCACTCGACCCAGTCGAAGCACGACGCCGACGGTCTCGCGAGCAGCAGCAGCTCCGCGCCGCTGAAGCCGCCGCCAAGGCAGAGAAAGCGGTAAGTCTGTATGCTATAACAGCCGCGCCCCCTATGCCATCTGCCTCCGCCGCCTCGGGCACCGCCGCCAACGAAGGATTCAAGAAGACGAAGGACCGCTCGCGCTCGCAGCCGGTGCCAAAGCTACCAAACACAATCCTGGAGCCGAAGCAGGAGTACCCGCTGCCGCCTCCACTGGTGCTGCACACAGTGGAGGAGGAGGAAGCACGTGCCTCTGCAGCAACCACCGAAGAAGATGAGAAGGCAAAGAACAGTGCATCGGCGTTGGCGCCGCGGCAGGTGGAGAATGAAGTCGAGGCAGCCATGGTGGCACCGAAGGACGAGTCAATTGCTGCTAGAACGTTGTCAACACCCGCCGATCTCACCGAGGAGCTCGAGCAACCGCTGCAACTACTGGACGACTGCCAGAACAACGAAGCTGAAGAGCGCAGCGTCGTTGGAGACGCTGAGGCACACGAACGCGCCGCGCTGAAGCAGCAGATGGAAGAGGAAGACACGGCCATTCACGCACGCCGAGGACTGGTGGTGGAGTTTGATTCAACGCCCATCCCGCTCCAGCAACAACAGTCAACCCCGCGTCACCAGGACTCACATCACAGTAACGTCGGCTCCCTCTCCGTGGGCGACTTCGCCGACCAGGTCAGCGGCACGTCCGATGACGAGCTGTCGCAGCGAGCATGTGAGCACAAGTCGGTCACCGGCAGCAACAGTACAAGCCGTCGGCGACGTCGCACATCTGCCAATGGCACCTCGGAGCCCCGGCCGCACTCGCTTGAGAATGGGACCTACGAACTAGACGCGAAGGTAGAGAAGGATGGACAGGTGAACGCTGCCGGCACTCCTGGTAGTGCCATCTTCAGTGTCAGGAAGTCCGTCACGGGGTCGGGCACGACCGAGGATACGCTCTCACCCATGACCTCCGCACGCCAAGCTCGTGTCTCGGCCGGCGAGGAAAGCGAGGATGACGGGGAGCGGGTCTCCGTCGTGGCTTTGTCAGGCAAAGAAGATGTAGTGAAGCTCGACGCGGCCAGGGCGGCGGAGGCGGAAGCGACGGCTGTGATGGAGGCACTGGCAGCCGCTGCTCGAGCTGCAGAAGATGTCAGAGTCCTTGAGGCGCAAGAAAGGGAGCGGCAGCGGCAGCGGCAACGGGAAGAGGAGGAGCACCAACGTCAGCGCCGCGAAGAACACGCGTCCTTTGCTCGTCACGCCCTGCAAGACCGCGAAGGCCTAGCGCGAGAAGCGCTGGAGGAGGCGGAGGCAGCTGTGCGTACGCACTACGAGCGCGGCGCTGACGAATGGCTAAAAGCGGCGCTGCCGTATGAGCTGGAGGCGCAGCGGAGAGCCCGTGCAGCAGCGGAGCACAGACGTCAGCAGGAGCAGCAACAGGCACAGTTGACAGCGGAAGAAGGTCTCGACCGGGACGAAGTGGAAGAGGCAGAAGCAAACTCGTGGTCGTGGCTGCTCTCAGGTGCTCGCGTTGACCGTGTGGTGGCGGCGACTGAAGAGGGCGACCGCGTGCAGAGAGAGTACGAAGAGCTGCGCTGTGAGCGGCTTCTGCTCCAGTTCCGTGAAGACACTGTAGATCTTGTTCACGAAGAGGAGTGCGGTCGAGCCTCCTTTGTTGAGTACGAGGCCGCGATGCGCAGTATCCTGCAGAGTCACCACGCGGCGCAACGGCAGGTGCTTGCGGAAGGCGAGCAGCGGCAGAAGGCTGAGTTTTTCAAAAAAGCTGCAATGCGTCGCGAGGAAGCGCGTCGCCAGCGCTGGCAATGGGAGCTGGATGAGTTAGATGCGGACGAGGTGGGCGACCGCACGATACTGTGCGAGGTGGAGAGGGAAGAGCGGCGCACGGCGAGCCTAATGTTTCTGCAAAGACTGGCATCCATACGGCGAAAAGGAGTGTTGTCGCTGGACGAAGTTGTGGTTGCTGCGGCCGCCGCTGCCGAAGACCCTGGCGGGTCCTCTATTTTGTCCGACGCGCCAACCATGATTGCTGCGCATGCGCCTCGTCGCGTGCAGCAGCGGAAGTCCATCACCGCCGCTCCGCTGATGACTGAGGCGGATGGAGACGGTGACAATGGCGACGCCGATGTAACCCGTGCCGCGACACCGCCGCAGCTCGGCACTCCGCTCATTACACTGGAGCAGCTCGCGGAACTGCGTGCAAGCGAAGCTGCGTACGCCGCTGAGCTGCAGGCTGCCTTGGAGCGCCTCCAGGAAGCCGAACGGCGTGTTGCCGAGGAGGCGGCCATCCGCGCGCAAGCACAACAGGAGCGCCAAGAGATACACGCTGAGTCGCAGCGCCTCTTGCTGGAGGCTGAACAAAGAGCTGAGCGACGCATCCGCGAGGCACGTGATGCGGCAGAGCAGCTGCTGCAGGCACGGCTTGACGACTTTCGTGACGAGGCGGCCCGCCGCGCTGAGCACGCGGCGGTCATGCAGGCCCTCGCTGAGGAGGAGAAGCGAGCCGTCTTGGAGGCGAAGCTGCAGGCTGCGCAGCGTCAGCTGGACGAGGCGCAGCAGCGAGCGCAGGAGGAGGTACGCCGTGCGCGCGAAGATGCGGCGGAGATGGCAGCTGCCGACGCCGCCCGTGCTGCCCGCGAAGCTCAGCGCCGCGAGGAAGAGTGGCAGGAACGGAGCCGTGCGGAGCACCTCCTGCGGCTAGCTGAACAGGCGAGCGAAAGGGAAGAGGCGATTCGCCGCCTTGCTGAAATCGAGACGCGCGCCGCAGAAGCGGTCCAATTGGCGCGTGAGGAAGCCGCACGGACCGCCGCAGAGGCACAGGAGCGGCTGGCTGACATGGTGCGGAGACAGCAAGCGCGGGAGGCGGAGGTGCAGCTCGCGGCGCAGCGCGTCCGTAGTGCTCGTGACAGCCTGCGCGAGTTCGACTCGTGTAGTCAGTCGTCGCTGCACACGACCCCATCCAGGACAGCCCAGCCAGGTTCAAGACCTGCACTAGACAGCAGCGACCATGGGGTACCAAGCCTAGCCGCTAGCTCCTCAGCCCACGCCTCGCAAGCGGCAGGAGCTGTGACATCGCAAGCGTCTGCACACACTCCCTTGCAGACCCCGCCGCTGGCTCCGTCCTCGCCCCGCACATCCTCGGCGATACAAGGTCAGTCATCGACGCTGCGCTCCACCGTAAGGGTATCAGCAGCAGAGGCAGAAGCGCATATGAGCCTATCTGACGCGACCCCTCCGCGGGTGGTTCTCAGCTCACAGCACACACCTCTCTCTTCGGTTGTCGCACCAGGCCCCGAACGCGGCGGACCTGCCGTGCCGTCGTCCTCCGCATCCGCTGCGGCCGCCACCACCAGCCTCACCGCGATAGACCCGGCGGATATCATTCGTGTCGCCATCCACTCTGCCGTTCAGGAAATCATCGAGGCGCAGCGACGGACACAAGCACTGCAGGATCGAGCTGAGAAGCAGGTCGAGCTTAGCGAGCACCGCTACCACCGCCGCAAAGGTGATCGCCTGCGTGCCGCACGGGACGTCGAGGTTATCGAGTCCTCTTACATTGCAAGCGAAGAGAACGAGAGTGAGGAGCGACGCCACCGATGGCGACCATGGACCCAGCAGTTGCACCAGCAGACCCGGCAGCGCCAACCAATGCGCGACTACGAGCACGAAAACCGCGCCGCCAGCTTGCGCACGTCAGAGGAACACCTGCAGTCGGCTCGCTCCTCTCGCGACGGCTACGCAGAAGAAGTGAGCGAAAGCCCGTGGACACGCAGCGCCTCCTCACCCGCATCACGACGGTCACCGACGGGCGCGCCACTGCCAACCGCCTCCTCTGCCGCCGCGGCCGCGGTCCCCAGCTCGGTAAGCAGCCACACGCTGCTCAGCACGTCGTCTGTGTACTTTGACAACAGCTACCGAGCCTTGGCGACGGCACGTGGCGCGACGCGCCCGTTCTATGGGCGCTGCAGCTACGACTGTCCTCCCGCCCAACCACAGCAGACGCAGCAGCCCTCGGCGTCCTTTGCGCCGTACAGTGCGGCGTCACGCGTTCTGTTTGGGCCTCGCGTGGGGCATCCGGTCCGCGAGGTGCGGCCAGACATAGACCGTAACGATGTTTCTGCCCGGAGCATGCCTGTCGGGGTCGAAGCGCATGCGTACCCGCGCGCCGCCTTGCAGCAACAGCAGCGGTACGCCACCGGGGCAACGCAGCCCCCTCCTCCTCCTCGGCAACTGTCCCTTCAGCCCACCAGCGCCACAGCAGCAGACTCTTCAGCGGCACACGCCTACAACGACCCAGAGCCGCTTCCACCAGCGTCGGCGGCGATGGAATATTCGCCACCGCCTCGCCGTAGCGCCACACGTGCCGCAGTGGAGGTGGAGTTGCAGCAGCAGCAGCAGCAGCTGCCTCGGGCGGCAGGTGCGGGCGCTAACGGGAGTAGTTGTGACGGTATCGGCGCACTCCCACAGCCGAGTCGCATGTGCCCTCGCTGTTACCGCACAGAGACCACATCCCCATGCTGGCGCTGCGGAGAGATGATCTGCCGGCACTGTGGCTTGCCACCTGGCTCAGCACGGCAGCTGTGCTGCACAGCGCACCACCGCGCGCAGCTGCGTGAATTTACGCGCCGCAAGACCTACGAGAGCGGCAATGCAGCGGCCTCCGCCAGAACTGGCAAGGTGCCGTCGTCCCCGCCGCCTCAGCAGCAGCCGCAGCAGCAGCGGCGGCTTCGCGGAGAGCAAGAGGTGCAGACTTCCTTTGTTTTCTCGAAAACCAGCGTTCGAGGCGACAATGCAGCACCCTTGGCAGATGAGTCAGCCACGCGGTTTGACGCGGGCACTTCACCACTCACGAGCCCTTCGCCGCCGTGCTTGATACCCCCATCAGCGTACCGCGCGCCGCAGCAGCACCAACAACCGCAGGTGCGACAGCACTACCCTAGCGCTTACCCACCCTTCACGACGACGGGGCCTGCGGCACTGTCGCAGCAACCAGTGTACTCGCCAGGCTACCATTCGGCCGCAGCAGTGTACCCATACGTGTACCCTTACTCACTGCAGAAACAGCACCTGTTTCCCCCCTACCAGCTGCCATTCTACACCGACAGCGAGGGACCTCATGCGATGCCTCCACCGCTGGACCCGCACGCGCCGCCATTCAGTCAGCGTCAGCTTTCTGCCCCATTGGGCTACTCGGTTCGTGCCGCAACGGCAGCGCTGGGGTGCGCTGCCGTCGACGCCAGTGGGGCTGGCTTCGCAGCAAGTATGACTCCGTCCGAGGTGAAACAGCAGCAGAAGGCTGCAGTGGCGTCATCAGGGGCTTGGACAGCGCAGGAACTGCCCCCGTCGGCGATTCAACCGGCGTCTGTCCGCACCACCACCATGCCTCCTGCTCCGCCTGCAGGGCTAACCCAGTCGCCGCCACCTTCGACGCTATCTCCGTCGCAGCAGAAAGCCAGTGAGAGCATGGCCCTCCATGGTACCGAAGGCAGAGCCATGGTGGTGGTGCCAACGGCACCCGCAGCGGCGGCCATGGATAGCACACCGTATGAGCAGGTGCAACGACAACACCCTTCCTCGACACGGACGGATGAGGGTCGCACAAATGTGGAGGCGAAGGTGCCAGGGGCGACTGGGAGCCATACCTTGCCGAACGCGATCATCGCTTCAGCCACAACTAGAAGTGCGGCAGCAAGCATCAGCCTGTCTGGTCGCGCGTCGGAGAAGCAGGGCGGCACTAGAACACCCGTGGATGCTGCGTCGACCTCGTGTGGTGGCGCTGGTGAAGAAAACGACAGCGATGGCACGTCTCGAGCGACCACCGGCGCCACCGCCGCAGAGGCTCTCGAGGAGCCCAAGACAGAGCGAAAGAAGACCTTCCCAGCGTTCTTCGTGTCGCTTGGCGATGGCAACAGCGCTGCAGAACCGCGGCGGCCGAAGCCGCCAACGCCGCGGAACTTCGTGCCGAGCCTGTTGATGCCGACGAGCCTGGCAGGGGTGCCGCCGTCTAAGAAGCAGCGGCGGCGAACCTCGCCGTATGGCGTGCTGCTCACATCGCAGAGCCGCAACGATGGGCAGATGGCCCATTACCAGCATCAGCGCCGCAAACTATCTCCGCTTCAAGCGCACGAAAGGAACTGCCCACCTGATGCTCGCAAGAGCGTCAGCCCAGGTCGTGGCTTTGGCGCGCAGCGCCCCCAGTGGCATACGTCCCCGAGTCCGTACGAGCAAGCGCCAAACGAGAGCGGCGCAAGAGACGTGCGGCGGAAGACGCCGGTCTATCCGCCACCGCAGCAGCCGCAGCGGCAGCGTGCCCATATTAACGGTACGGCGGCTGTCATGACTAAGTCTATTAAATCCTACATCAAGTCTCTCTCTCCCGTGGTCGTGGTGGATGAGTCTGGCACTCCG
This sequence comes from Leishmania braziliensis MHOM/BR/75/M2904, assembly GCF_000002845.2. NCBI lineage: Eukaryota > Euglenozoa > Kinetoplastea > Trypanosomatida > Trypanosomatidae > Leishmania > Leishmania braziliensis. Next base: position 2,430 of record NW_004058011.1, on the reverse strand, counting down.
ATTGTGTACGAGGACGTATGTAAGGCGGAGTCGGACAGTCAGCGGAGGCAGCAGCAGCAGCAGCAGCAGCGGTGGCGACCGCAGGAATGGAGCGCCACTACCGCCCAAGCCATTCATGACATCTACCTCAGTAGTGGCGGCATCAGAGGTGGTGTGGCCGATGGTAAGCGCAACCACCCTGAGTCGCACCATGACCGCAGCAAGCTGAGCCGCTACTACGTAGAGGCACTATCGCAACCGCATGATCCCTCGCAGCAGCAGCAACACGAGCGCTCGTCTCGTAGTGAGTCCTACTACCCACACTTCACTTCACCTGGCGTAACAAGCGAGACACAGTCTCAACCTCCTCATCAGCAGCAACAGCAGCATCTTTACGCGCCATCACAGCCGCACATACCCACCCACATCGCCTACGCTGCCTCACTCGCGGATCGCCGTGTGCCGACGCTGGCAGAGCTGGAGAAGCGCTTGCAGCAGCTGCGGCAGGTGGACGAGTACGAGGCTTCTCAATATCATCGTCGCCAAGTGCAGTATGCGCATCACCACCAGCAGAAGCAGCCACACATTCATGTGCTTCTTCACAACCCTGGAGCTGTGGCGATGGGTAGCCATACCGGCGAATTCGTGGCGGCATCCTCGTACGCTACTCGTGAAGTAGCGCAGCCGCAGCAGCGACGCCACAGCAGCGCAACAGGGAGGCATCCACAACAACGCACAGTGTCGCCACCCTGGCGAACGGACCTGAACTCGTCCCCGGTGCGGCCGCGGTGGGACATCAGCCAGCCTCGCTCGCCCATTTACCACCCTGCGCCGGCAACGACGGCTGGCAATTGAATTTCGCTGAGGCAGCTTGTGCAGTGCGTATGGGTGACTGCTGTGGTAAGCGATGACGCTGTGATACCACCACGCTCGTGCACCACCCATTTAGGCCGTCTCAGGTAAAAAAGGGGGGCGCGGGAGTCTTTTTTTTTCCTGCAGCACCGCTTGCCTTAGACATTTTACTTTTATATTTGCCTGTACTGTGGCCGAGGTGATCGCTGCAGTGCAGCGTAGCCCACTCGTGCAACCTCACCACTCTCGCTCTGTCTGTCTCTCTTTCCCCGTGGGTATCGCCTCCGTCTCTTCCAAAATGGTGTATCACTGCTTTGCGTCGGCCTGTCTCTCATCTTGTCTCCGCTGTGCGCTCATGGTTTAGGCATGATGACAGGTGTCTTTGCGTGTCTGCTCTTCTCATGGATGGCGTGGAAGGTAGAAGTGTCAGTGTTGGGGGAGGGACGGGGGGAGGCGTGGGGCGGTGTGCCTTTACAACGGAGGGGGGGGGGAAGAGCTGTGTGTACTTGGATAGCCTTCTCGATAAGTGAATCGCTCGCCTACCAACCATATAGAAAAAAAGGCCTCGTCCTCATCATCGCTCCCCCCCTCTCTCTCTCTCTCTCTCTCTCTCTCTCTCTCTCTCTTTTTTTTTTTTTTTTTCTTTGGAGGTGGCTGTGTTGTGGTACGAAAGTGAACCTCGGGGGCGCGCATGGCACGACACATAGGCGTCGAACACATACAAGCGCGCCTCGCCCCGCCAAACTTCCCTCCTATAAACCCGGAAACCTCCAAACACCCCGTAAACGGCACCGTCCACAAAAGCTCCCCCCCTCTCACATGCCGTCCAGCATGAATGCTAGCCGGCCCCACGGTGGGAGAGTAGGCGCACCGGCAATGTTTCCCCCCCCCACGTCCTATGGTGCGTTCCCCCCAAAAAATAAGTTGGTCACGCGCCTATTTTTCACAGGCCCGTAAGGAGCCCAGAACACCAATCCACACTGTGCTGTTACACAAACCTGTAATTGGACCAATAACCTGTCATTGGTGCAATTCGCAATCTACAGGCGACACAAGATTACAAAAAGTTGCCAACAACAACCCCCGCCACCGCACCCTATATCTCCTGATAAAACTGTGTATTCCCATCCTTAAAATCACAAAAACATCTCTGTACACACATACCAATAGGCGCGCCTAAAAAAAAAAAAACCTTGCCCGAACTAAAAATCTCCCCACCCCCTCCGCTGTACCGATAACATTTACTTCTACTCCGCTTCTCCCACCATATGGGTGCCACAAAAAAAAGCGTGAAGGAACTCCTCTCTTGAGCGACTCCTCCCTCCTCCCATATCCGAATTATAACCCTTCATATGGGAAAATAAGACCCACTCTGTCTCCCGTCACCAATATTTCTCTGTTCAATCTTACACAACCCAAAAATCGCGTGTATCAAGAAATCTTTATCCCCCTTTTTTTTATTTGGGGCCTTTTTTTCCCGTAATCATCGACTTTTTTTTTTCGGGTTTTTTTTTCACTTACCACAACACCTCCCTCTTTTTTTTTTTTTTTTTTTTTTTTTTTTTTTTTTTTTTTTTTTTTTTTTTTTCTTTTCGTCTT
>NW_004058010.1:0-3921 GCF_000002845.2 Leishmania braziliensis MHOM/BR/75/M2904 | reverse complement strand
CAGCCCCTGCCAATGCCAATGCCGAGGCGCCCCTGGTGCGGGCAGGACCAACTAGCGACGATGTGGGGAGGCCCGTGCAGTGTATCGCGACGGATGTCGGCGGTGAGCGCTGCATGGCGTTGCGTCGGGGCGGTCTGCAGCGGTGAAGACGCCTGTGCGCCCCACATGATGGGCAGCGGGCGCTGCACGTGTCCGACCCGGCCCTCGCTGCCTACGGGGTTTGGGGAGGCTGAGTGACACCTCGAGGGGAGGCACGCACGGGGTGGCGCCCTGGCATGATGTGGGGGCAGCTGCGCGGCGAGCTGCGGAGCCGATGGTGGGTAGAGCTTGAGGCCGAGGCCGTGCTCAGGCGGCTGGGGCGGCGCGGTGCTGCACCGTGTGTCGACGGCTGCTTCGCACCACGCGGCAGGCCTGTGGAAGACGGGATGGGGCGGCCTTTACTCGCGCTCTATGGCAGAGAATAATGGGCACGTGGAATAAAAATCTCGAGTCTGTATTTGTTGTAGGCTTGTGCTGCTTCTCGCAACTACGACTGGCTGCGCTTCACAGAACAGATGTTGTCTTCCTTCTTCCCCCCCCCCTTTTCTCTCTCCTCCCCCGCAATTCTCTTCTCTGTCTCGTGTGTGCGTGTGTGGGTAGAGAGGAAGTGCCAGTCTGTGTCGGCGCCTCTACCTTCACCCCTGCTCGCTGGCTCGTCGAGTGTTCTCTTTTACTGTTTTTCTGCAGGATGTAAAGTGTGAGTTCTTTTCTCTCTCTCTCGCACGGGATTACTTGACACCTCGTCTCCTCTTGACACACACACACACACAAGGCTGGGCGAGTGGAGAAAGCGGAGAGTTCTAACGGCTGCAGAAAGACAGGCTGTTGACTGAAGGACTTGCATTCTGTCAGCGCAACAACAACCACCAAAGAAAGGCAAAGCGAAAGAAAAACAAGAACGATGACCAGGACGTGAAGCGCACATTCCTCCTATGCCTCAACAAGTACTGCGCAGGCACACGGGGGTTGAGTGAAATGCGCACTAGAGGCGCTGGTAGCAGCGCACCGCAGACACGAATGTGTGTGTGTGTGTGTGCATGCGTGCCTGCCTCGAGCGCACTCTTGGTGATGTGCAATATGCTCTTTTCCTCCCCCGCACTCGTCTTTTCTGGTGCTAGGGTGGAAAAAATACATCTATCACGGTCCCATCATGGTAAGTTTGGCTTCCCAATCATAGCCCGAGTGGTGTGCCGCGGTTCTGGGGCAGACTCTCCAAAAGGGACGGAGGGGCGAAACGTGAACGCGGTGTCGTCTCCCTTGAGGGAGACGCACATATGCACGCGCAGAAACAACTCGTTGGCGATTGTGCGCACCTCTTGTGGAACGTGTTAGTTTTCTCCAGGAATGCGGTCTCTTTTGCGTCTTCTTCCTGCACTTTACCACCTTCGGAACCCCCTCCCCTTGGCGACCTCAACTCCCTTTCCCTCTCCTTCACCTGCTGCCATCAACACGAACCTGCGATCATTTCATGGGCCTCCCCCCTCCCGTCGGTACGCCTACGAATCCCATGATCTCATAATATGCATATATCGTGTCTTCATCCATGCACATCCAAGATGCTCTTCCACGGCTGCGCAAGCCCACAAGCAGAGCAGCATACATTTCGTAAAGACACGAGCGTGGTGATTCAAGCGACCATCGCGTGTTTTACGCTCTATCAAATTGACGGCCCACGTTCTACAGACGCGGTGAAGCTGCAGCTCCGAGCAAGAACACCTCCTTCCTTCAACGAGGGAAAAGACACACGCACATAGTGAACCTACGTTTACCTCGTGCTGCAGACTGAAGGAAAAGGGGGAAAAGAAACGGCAAAGTGCACCAGGTCGCCACGCGCGCACCAAGAAACGCCCCCTTCACCACCTGATCTTCTCCCGGAGACTGTGCGTTAAGTAGTGCACCTCTCCTTTCCTCTGTTGTACCCATTTGCACTGGCGCTTCGCTGGCTGGGCTGGTGCAAATTACTTGGCAATCGCAAATCATTTGTTTTGCACACACATTCACTTTTATGTCCCGGTCTGCGTAATTTTTTGCGTACGTTTCCTTCTGTTTTCCCTTTTTCTTTCAGCTAGCTTTAGTGACACCCTCTCTTCCCCCACCCCTCCCTCCCCACCCCACCCCTCTCTCTCTCCAACGCTTCACATACATTCGTGAGAGTGGGTCTTGTATCTTCTTGTGTCCCTCTTATCTCGTTTCCTGTTTCCTTACCCCCTCCTCGTGCCTCGTCGCCAGGTCAGCTGCTCATTTTTACCCGCCACCACTCCGCCTCATTCACACACACACACACGCACACACGCTGTTGGTCCGGTGTGCCTGTCGCCAAATCTTAACTCTTTCGATGAGGAGGAGGAGAGGTGGAGGGGCGACGTATTTCACTGCTTACTCGATCTACTTTGGTTGACTTCATCCCGATTTAGTCTCCCTCTTTTTTTTTTTTGCGGCCTTTGTTTTCTCCCCACTCCCGCCTTTTCATTTGGCTCTCAGTCGCTTCTACACGCTGATGAATCCCCCCTTCTAAAAACCCCACTCCCTCCCTCTCTTTTGTTTGGGTCTTTCCCTAACACTCCGGTACATCCGTTGTCGCTCTCTCCCTCCTCGCTCCATTGGCTCTTGTGCACATACATACGCACTCGAGTAGCAGGTGAATAAGGAACAGGACAGCCGAGGACTTCGTAGCCGACATTCGACCAAGCCCGAGAAGCCTTCGAGAGTATTGGCGCCGGCACTCCGGCATTACTGCTAGCGTTTCCGTGCTCCGTTGTGCAGGTGCTCTTCATTGGAGTCCACTCTTCTCTTTTACTCATCGCAGTGCGCCTCCTTTCTTCCGCTCGCGACCCTCGCTCGAGTACGCCTGTCCTTTCTCTGTCGGTTGGTCGTGTGCGTGTGTGTGTGCGTGTGCGCTGACTGACCGTCGTCGTTTTGCACTTTCTTTTTTCTGTGCTCTCTCTGTGCAGTCTCACCCGCACAGGGTCCTCCTTCTACCCCCCCCCCCCCCGCTGATACTCTCTCCTTCGTATTGTGCTGACCCCACGACCAGTACCACACCCCTCCACTTGTAACATTCTGCTCCACTCTGTCTTCAAGAAGACCATTTCCTCTTCCTCCTTCCTTTCCCTGCCTTGCCGCTTGGGACTTTACTGCAGCTGCGACTCTCGAATCATTGCAGAATTGCACTTACACACGCCCATACTTTCCGAGGACAGGCGCCGCATCACACAGTTGGCTGGCAAGCGGAACAGTCGTGCGACAAACGTCGCCGAGTGCTGCTGATATAATGTCTAAAGCAGCGCTCCTCGTGGGCGCTCTGCTGGCCCTTGTCATGTGCCTGGCGGCGACGGCCGTCTCGGCGCAGCGGTCGGTGGAGTGCCAGATGGTGTGGACAGGCGCGTCCTCTAACAACAGCCTGTTGGCCTGCCTGGGGAACAAGGGCCGCATCCAGTCTCAATGGGCCTTCTACCTGTATCCCGGCTTCGCTGCCCTCATCTTTATCTTTACGCTCATTGTGCTGCCAATCGTGTTCTGCTGCGGCTGCTGCAAGGCGTCTGCGACGCCGGAGGAGATGAAGGACATCGGCGTTGCTCGCTGCTACCTGTGGATGTGGATCGCGATTTCGGTGCTTATGGCGTGCGGCGTGTGCGTGCTGCTGGTGTACGGCGCCGTCTTACTGGGGCAGACCGCCAACCAAATCGTCAGTGACGTCGAGAACCGCACGCTAGATTACTTCAACGAGACCCGCATGAGCATCACGACGCTGCTGACGAACTACAGCGCGAGCCCACCGACACCACCGACGATCGACCTCAATGCCTTCGACTCTCTCAACGGCAACATTACGTACTACGCGCATATGGTCCGCGACAGCTACCCAAGTACTTTCGCATTGCC
>NW_004058009.1:0-4060 GCF_000002845.2 Leishmania braziliensis MHOM/BR/75/M2904 | reverse complement strand
TTTTCCCCCAGAGCACGACAGCGTCGTTTTACTATAACACACACACACACATCGGGGCCTCTGCACCACCGTCGCGGCTTTTGTTCTTCCTCCGGCTCGTGTCTTTTACTCATGTCGGGCTGCCTCACGCAAGGCTGCCTTGACGCCGGCAATGATGCGCAGGCGCTCCTCAAGTGCGGTGGCACTCGCGGTGTCGCCGAAGTCGTCGAGCCACTCGCTCACCTGGCGAACAGCTGCACGCCATGTTTGCAGCGCAGAGCGCTGCGGCAGTGCGTGGCCTGCCCCCTCTGCCGGTGGTGAGGGTTCATCTGAGGCCTGCGCATCTTCAGTGTTCCACGTGGGGTTGTGCTCCTTGATCCACACAAGCATGCTCTCCATCTCGTTGCGCAGGGTGCTGCGCCGCAGTCGCACGTCGTCCAGCGCTTGCAGCTGCCGCACCCGTCGGTGCGAGAAGTCGAGCTCTGCCGAGTCCATGTTGTAGCTCAATCTGTGCTCCGCTGCGCCAGCCGCTGTGGCGCCGCTCGACACACGCAGAGAGAGTGGGGTGACACGCACCTGCACTTGCGGCGGCGGCTGCGATTCGTGCGGCGGAGAAGTGGACGACGCGCTCGTGCCGTTGGTGGCAGGATCGGCAGGGCTGTCTGCATTCATGCGTGCATCGGTGCGCGTCACCTCTATCTCGCTGGCGTTCACTTTGTCCACGCCTCCCTCTCCCTCTCCCTCTCCCTCTCCCAGTTTGTCCTCCTGTGTGGCTTGTGACGCGCCGGAGGCGCTGTCGTCGTGATGGCTGTTACCTAAAGACACCTCTGTCGCTGTCTCTACTGCTGCATCGTTGCCCTGCACATCATCTGCGATGTTGGGGCCCGCCCCCACTTCCTCTATTTCGGCCCGCAGGTAAGCAACGCTGCAGTGCGGGATGCCACTGACCGTAGCGACGACCTCGACCACCACCTCCGCACCGACCATGCGAGCGTGCGTTGGGTGTGGGTTGGCACTGCTGTGCCACATATTCTGCTGCGTGAACTGCGCGAGCAGCTGCTCCGCGGCCTTGTGCATCCCCTCCACAGTGCAGGTCCGTACGTAGCAGCTGGCACAGTTCGCCGTGGCGAACGCGCTAGAGCGTGTGCTGTCGGCGTAGGCACTGTCTGCCTCAGCACCCGAGTACAGCGTGATGATGACGCTGTCGGCAGGTGACGCCTCCACATCCGGTACTCGGACACGCAGACTGCGTGTCGCTGGTAGTACTACTTTCAGTGCCGGGAACAGGAGCTGCACCTCCGGCGGCGCCGCTGCTGCTGCTGTCGCTAGGGTCCTTGCGCTGCGCAGCTCCACCGAGGCGTAGACGGCGCTGGTCAGCCACTCGCGCACGTTGTAGCGTGGCAGGGCTTGGCTGCCGCGCATACGAAGCTCCGGCGGTGCGGTCGACAGGGCCAGGAGCGTTGTGCCCATGACGGCTGCCTCGTCGCTGTTGAGTGTGCGATCGACGATGCCGCTGCGGTAACCCTCGCCGAGCTGCTGCAGCAGCCGCGGCACTCGCGTCCCGCCACCGATGACCTCGAAGCGGCTGAGCGCACCGAGGTTCTTGACGACGCCGCCGGTGGCGGCAATGGCCTCGTCTCGCAGCGCCACGGCGGCATCGAAAAGAGGTCGGCACCACTCCTCGAAGTCTCTGCGCATGAGGCGGAGGCTCAGCAGGCCACCGTCCGCCGTGACGGTGACGCGACGCTGCAGCAGCTCCTGCTGCCCCATCGGATCAAAGTGCGACGGGTCGGCGTGGACCCCGTCGATGGTGACATGCGCTTCGTTGTTGGCTGAGAGCATTTCTTTCGCACGCTGAGCAGCACGGAGGAGGCTGCCACGCTCCTTTGCCGCCTCGCGGCGCTCCGCTTCGCCGCCGCCCGCGGCTGTGAGGACACCGCTCAGCACACGGCGGTTAAAGTATCGCGCATCCCAGTGGCTGGCAATACATTCATCAAAGGCGGCGCCGCCCAGCGTGCGGCTGCCGACAATCGCCTGCATCTCCAGAGCTCCTTGTAGATTAGCTCGACTCGCCACGGCCGCCGGGAGCGCCGTGAAGCTGTAGATGGCGACCTCGGCCTGCTGGCTGCCCATGTCGTAGATCATGACATACTGCACCTTGTCACTCTTTAGCACTTGCTCAGCCTTCGCGTAGGCCAGTTGCACCGCTGCCCCGGTCGTGCTGTGGACGAGGCGTACCACACGCAAGCCTGCCAGAGCCGCCGCGTCCACGAGCGCCTGCCGCTGCGCAACGGTGGCGTGGACGGGCACGGTCAGCGCGGCGTAGCGGATGGCGCTCGTGGGCGCGGACACCGTGCCCGTCTCTCCGGCGGCGGCATCCGCGTTGCCGATGCTGTTGCCAGCGTCCTTCCGCATGTTCTCTACGAGCCGCTGATCCTCTTCGCTGAGCGCGTTGTCGGCCGTGTCGGCCTTCTCGGCCATGCGACGTGCGTAGCCGAGAAGCATTGCTGTGAGTTCTTCCGACGAGAAGAGCGCCCCTTTACTCTCGGCTGCGCTCACAGTGCTGCGGTCGCTTGCCATACGCTGCCACAGCTGGCCAGGGGCATTACTTGTGGTAAAGAAGGGCACGTACACGCCAAGTGCTTGACGTCCGACGACGCTGTTCCGCTCCTGCTGCTGCTGCTGCTGCTGCTGCTGCTGGGTCTCATCCACTCCGTTTGCCGTAGCTGTGCCCGTCACGTTAAGTGCTGTGAGGGGCACTACATGAAAGCTATAATTCATCATCAGCTGCCCCGACGTCAGTGCATGCATCCTGGATTCCGCTGTCGTCGCGTTCGGGAGGGCCGCCGTGTAGCCGAGCAGCTGTGCCGCGCTACACACAACCTGAGTCGGGAAGCGTGGCGCCAGCGCCAGTGCCTGCTCAGCAAAGGTTCGCTCGAGCTGGTAGCCGCGCGGGTGCAGCGCTGTGCACCGACGATGCGTGTGGGACTCTTCCTCACTATCGAGCACATCCGGGCTAGTGTCGTTGTGGACGCCACCGCTGGTGGTGGTGGGGGCAGCCGAGGGGGTGCGGAAGTAGCGGAAGGCCACGCATGGCGGACTCTTTCGGTTTGCCTGATCGTTCAGCACTACGGACACAGTCCCGGTGCTTGTCGGCACCGCTGCTGCAACGTCGCCCTCCACCACCACGCTGGGCGGCGCGTGTTGCTGCTGCACCCGCCAGGCACTCACCTTCATGCTCTCGTGCCCGAGGTCGATCGAGATCAGCTCCGTCTCGGTAATCGCCAGCAGCGGTGGTGCAGCGCCCGCGTCACCCGTGGCCAATGCAAAGAGTGCCGAGGTGCGGCGACGTGACAGCGCGCTGAGCGCCAGCAGAACGAGACTAAGCAGCCGCAGCAGTGGTAAGGGCTGAGTGCGGTGCGCAGGGCGACGGTGACCACACCGCTGCCCTGATGGTAACGACGACGACGAGGAGAAAGGCATCCACGGGCGCAGCAGAAGGCGAGGAATCCAGTGTTTTCTTGAGACGCACCGCTGGTGCTGAGAGCGTGCCGCTGTGTCTTACGCGTGCGCTCTCTCTCTGAACTCTGTAGGGGGTACTCCACGGGTTCATGTGTGAAGAGTGGACCCCAACCCGTCAACGCGTGAGGCAGACGCACCAACCGAACGAGAGAGAGAGAGAGGGACAGTCAGAGAGAGAGAGGGAGAGAGGGGGAGAGTAAGAAGGCCACCGTTCGATAGTTTCGCATTGCACCCGTACAGAGCGAGAAGGGCTTCGAACGATGCTGGTGATGACCACAACAGAGGCTGGGGTGGGGGTGCGGAGGATGTGTGGGCAGGTGTGCGTGTGTGTGTTGGGAGCGTTACTACCCTTCTCTCAGAGGAGAAATGGGGCTACTTAGCGGCAGGTCCCGTCGCGCGTCTCTCTCTCTCTCTTTCTTGCCGCGGCCAAGCACGGGTGTGGCGGATATGCCGCTTGTGGGCGTGCGGCCGGCCTACGCTCTGTCGCGGCGAGACATTAAGCAGCGCCCCCGACGAGCCCCCACTCCCTCCCACTGCACGCGCATGAAAAAAAAAAGGG
>NW_004058008.1:0-25273 GCF_000002845.2 Leishmania braziliensis MHOM/BR/75/M2904 | reverse complement strand
GGACGCCGCAACAACGGAGAGGCGCTGTCGCTGTCGTGCGGGGGACGCCTCCGTCTTGCCGTCCGCATCAGCCTACCGCAGTCCGCGTGTAGTTGCGTCTCCGCGTTTGTGCATGTATCGGTGTGTTGGTTTCCGCGGGCGCAAGCGTGGATGCGCCTCTGGGTGGGTGGGTGCACACCACAACGCAGGCTGCAGATTATCGCAAGCAAGCGTGTGGCGGCGAGAACGCAGGGGTAAACAACGCACGCACACACACACACACACCTGACAAGAAGCACATGTGAAGTGCAGCGGCACCGCCAGCCCGTCGCACACACACCTCCAGCGGCGAGGCGGCAGTGCACAGCCTGAGGGGGAATAGAACGAGCAGGTCCGCGTCGCGTCGCTGCGCCACCAGGCAGAGGCTGTGAAACGGCCACAGCAACGCCAGCAGCTCGTACACAGACGCACCTGCACACCGCCATCCACCACACAGGCACCAATGCTCGCGCCTATACGTTGCGTCGCAACGGCTAATCTCCACGGTCGCTATAGACAGCACGCAATGGGGGTAGGCGAAGCAGCCCGCACACACACAGCTGATACAGCGAGAGAGCGAAGAGTCCCACCAACGACGAGCTTCTCGCTCGCGCTCACGCCTTCTTCGCGCGCACGGCGCGGTGCTGCTGCAGATGGAGTGCAGCACCGCGGGACGGTCACTGGCGTGAAGCGCGGGGGCCCGACAGTGGCCGGCACACTCGACTGCACGCGTTTGGCGCGCATCGCGCACAGCGCAGGTCCAGCGGGGGAGCCACGCGAAAACGAAAAGACAGAAAGGCACAAGACGAGGGATCCGCTGTCGACGTCGTTTTGGTTTGCCGTGACAGAGAGAGGGGAAATAAGAGGAGAGAGGGGGGAGAAGAAGAAGGGGGACAGCGGGGGTGGAGAGGGTGCCCATACACGTGCGCACACACACGCACAGAGGCGTGTACGCACACACGCGGTTCACCCTGCCCCCCACCCACCCGCCCACTCACTCCCAGGCGTTCAGGCCAGTCCCCCGCCCACTCACAAAATAGAAGCAAAAACAAATCAGTATGGCGTACAGGTAGAGAAGGGAAGAAAAGGAGAGGAAAAGAGAGGGAGGAGGGGTGCGTGCGCGAGGACAGCGAGTGTGGTGCGCACCAGCACACGCGCACACACAGACACCATCTAGTAGGCCTCCTGCTCCTCTTCGTACTCGCCCTCCTCCTCAACGGTAGCGTCTTGGTACTGCTGGTACTCGGAGACGAGGTCGTTCATGTTGGACTCGGCCTCGGTGAACTCCATCTCGTCCATGCCCTCACCGGTGTACCAGTGGAGGAAGGCCTTGCGGCGGAACATCCCGGTGAACTGCTCACCGACGCGCCGGAACATCTCCTGGATGCAGGTGTTGTTGCCGATGAAGGTGACGGACATCTTGAGGCCCTTGGGCGGGATATCGCAGATGGAGGACTTGATGTTGTTCGGGATCCACTCGATGAAGTAGCTGGAGTTCTTGTTCTGCACGTTCAGCATCTGCTCGTCGACCTCCTTCGTCGACATGCGGCCGCGGAACAGCGCGGACGCGGTGAGGTAGCGGCCGTGGCGCGGGTCGGCGGCCTGCATCATGTTCTTGGCGTCAAACATCTGCTGCGTCAGCTCCGAGACGGACAGGCCGCGGTACTGCTGCGAGCCGCGGCTCGTCAGCGGCGCGAAGCCCATCATGAAGAAGTGCAGGCGCGGGAACGGCACGAGGTTCACGGCAAGCTTGCGTAGGTCAGAGTTCAGCTGGCCGGGGAAGCGCAGGCAGCAGGTCACGCCAGACATCACAGCAGCGACGAGGTGGTTCAGGTCACCGAACGTCGGCGTCGTCAGCTTCAGCGTGCGGAAGCAAATATCATACAGCGCCTCGTTATCGATGCACATCGACTCGTCGGAGTTCTCCACCAGCTGGTGCACAGAGAGAGTGGTGTTGTACGGCTCGACCACCGTATCCGACACCCGGGGGGACGGGATGACGGAGAAGGTAATCATGATCCGGTCCGGGTACTCCTCGCGCATCTTGGACATGAGCAGCGTGCCCATGCCGGAGCCCGTGCCGCCACCGAGGGAGTGAGACAGCTGGAAGCCCTGCAGGCAGTCGCAGCTCTCCGCCTCCTTGCGGCACACGTCAAGCACGGAGTCGATCAGCTCAGCGCCCTCGGTGTAGTGGCCCTTGGCCCAGTTGTTGCCAGCGCCGGACTGACCAAAGATGAAGTTGTCCGGACGGAACAGCTGTCCATACGGGCCGGCGCGGACAGAGTCCATAGTGCCCGGCTCGAGGTCCATCAGCACGGCGCGTGGCACGTAGCGGCCACCCGTCGACTCATCGAAGTAAACGTTGATGCGTTCGAGCTGCAAATCCGAGTCGCCCTGGTAAGAGCCAACCGGATCGACGCCATGTTCGTCGGAGATCACCTCCCAGAACTTAGAGCCGATCTGGTTGCCGCACTGGCCGGCCTGGCAGGAAACGATCTCACGCATGTTGCTGGTGTCGTGAAGAGCGAAAAGAAAGGGGATGTGTGGTGGAGAGGCAGGGGGAGGTTACTGGGCGGGGTATGGTGGGCGGTGGGGACACGTGCGCGCGCTTTGCGTGCGTGTGCGTGTGTGCGCGACACGAGAGCAACGCCGTGCAGAAAAACGTGCGATTTTTGTTTCGCAGAGAGTTGACGAAAGTCGTTCGAAGTGTTTTCGACACCGGGCAAGACGGGAGAGACGGGGGAGACGGGGTGTGGTGCTGGGGTTGGCTGACAATGTGCATGTGCGGCCCGCGTCGGTGCTGGCGCACAGGCGGGAGCCAAGGGCGCCACGCTCAAAGTGGAAATGAAAAGGAGGCAGAGACACGGCGCAGCGATGCGTGCCGGTGCTTGGTGCGATGCTCAGCACGAGGCCGAGGAGAGAAACGAAATATGTGCAACGGGAGTGCGCACACCACACGGAGAGGCGCTGTCGCTGTCGTGCGGGGGACGCCTCCGTCTTGCCGTCCGCATCAGCCTACCGCAGTCCGCGTGTAGTTGCGTCTCCGCGTTTGTGCATGTACCGGTGTGTTGGTTTCCGCGGGCGCAAGCGTGGATGCGCCTCTGGGTGGGTGGGTGCACACCACAACGCAGGCTGCAGATTATCGCAAGCAAGCGTGTGGCGGCGAGAACGCAGGGGTAAACAACGCACGCACACACACACACACACCTGACAAGAAGCACATGTGAAGTGCAGCGGCACCGCCAGCCCGTCGCACACACACCTCCAGCGGCGAGGCGGCAGTGCACAGCCTGAGGGGGAATAGAACGAGCAGGTCCGCGTCGCGTCGCTGCGCCACCAGGCAGAGGCTGTGAAACGGCCACAGCAACGCCAGCAGCTCGTACACAGACGCACCTGCACACCGCCATCCACCACACAGGCACCAATGCTCGCGCCTATACGTTGCGTCGCAACGGCTAATCTCCACGGTCGCTATAGACGGCACGCAATGGGGGTAGGCGAAGCAGCCCGCACACACACAGCTGATACAGCGAGAGAGCGAAGAGTCCCACCAACGACGAGCTTCTCGCTCGCGCTCACGCCTTCTTCGCGCGCACGGCGCGGTGCTGCTGCAGATGGAGTGCAGCACCGCGGGACGGTCACTGGCGTGAAGCGCGGGGGCCCGACAGTGGCCGGCACACTCGACTGCACGCGTTTGGCGCGCATCGCGCACAGCGCAGGTCCAGCGGGGGAGCCACGCGAAAACGAAAAGACAGAAAGGCACAAGACGAGGGATCCGCTGTCGACGTCGTTTTGGTTTGCCGTGACAGAGAGAGGGGAAATGAGAGAAGGGGGGACAGCGGGGGTGGAGAGGGGCAGGAGGCACACACGCGCGCGCAGACATGAGGAATGGCGAAGAGGAGACTGCCCGGGGGCGGGTTCTTTGCCCGTTGTCCCCCTTGTACTACGCATCCTCGGTGCTCCCCGCAGCGTGGGTGGTGAAGTACGGCATCTTCAGCAGCGCCTTTGCCGTTTTGCGCTTCGCTGCATCGTACTGGGTGCACGCGAGGAAGACGTCGAGGGCGGCTTTCTCCAGCGGCGTGTGCAGCTCCCGCTCCACGTCCTTGTTGCACATGAACTGGCTTACCAAGTAGTAGTCGCGCACGGACGCGTCGTACGGCAAGCGGCCGGTGAGCACCTGCGCCATCATGATGCCAAAGCTCCAAATGTCGCACGCCGCGGTGACCTCCCCGCGCGTCGCCTCGGGCGCCATGTAGAACGGCGTTCCTTCGATTGCACTGGTGGCGGTAGTGGTGGCCCTACGAGAGATGCCAAAGTCCGCGATCTTGCACGGCCCGGAGTCCGGCACCAACACATTCTGTGGCTTGATGTCGCCGTGTACGATCCCCTTCTGATGCAGAAACTTCAGTCCCTCTACGACGTTGCGCAGCAGCACTGCCATTGGCGGACCCTCCCCCTCCGTGTGCCGCTGGGAGGACGCGAATTTCAGCAAGTTGCCGCCGCCGGCGTACTCCATGACAATGCGCAGCCTGTCCTCCGCCTCCACGAAAGAGATGTAGGCAACGATGCACGTGTGCCGGTGCCGCTCCATAATTTCCACCTCGTTCATCCACTGCGGCTTCTCGCCCCGCGCCACGACGATCCGACTTTCGCGCTGGTAGCGGCGCCGGCGAATGGGCTTGACGTCTCCGCGTTCGATCCGGATCTCTTTCACAGCCACAAAGTTGCCAGTCTCCGAGATGGCGAGGCGCACGACGCAAGACTTGGACTCCCCAAGCACCGCGTTGGACAGCTGGTATCGATTGTGGCTGCGGTCATAAAACGTCTCGTACGGCGCCCCAACGCCGCGGCTGCACAGCGGAGAGAAAAGGGATGGAGGGCTGGCGAGAACAGCAGGGACGCCGGTGGCAGCGGCAGCAGCGGTGCTCGCGGACGGCGCAGGCGCGGTGTCCCCGCCCTGCGGCAGCTGCGCGGCGCGCTCGTCGCCGAAGGTCGTCCACTGGGGCATGCGCCACACCATGGCGGCCGGCAGTGGCTCCGTCGATGTGCGCCGCATGGCGTGCAGATCAACAGAGAATTCGGCGCCGATCCGCACGGCACCAATCCGCGTCCACGACAGCGGCGAACTCGTGCACGCCGGCGGCGGGGTGCCGAGCCACACATATGCACAGTAGCGCATCTCGAGCAGCATCGGGAGCTGGCGCAGCATCGAGACGGGCTGACCATGAAGCAGGAGCGACTTCTCCGTCGTGGTGCCGCAGACAATGTGACCCATGTAGCCGGCAGTGCTGAAGTACGCGCCGCTCTCCGGAGAGAATCTGCGCACAAACCTATCATGGAAGCACTCCCCGCACTGCACGCATGCCTGGGCGTAGCTGTCGCCAGACTCGAAGAACGCGTTCCATGACAGGATGGCACGGTCGCTGTACAGCTCGACGATGCACCCCTCGTACTTCTGAGCGCACATGTTGACGGCCGCGATGAAGTCGCGGGAGATCTGCCGCGCCGCCTCCGCCTCCGCACGCACGAGCTCCCGGTACGTGAGAAAGCTGAGAAGAAGAAGCGCGACGTGGCGCCGCTTGAGCGTCACTTGGAAAGGCGCCTGCGTGATGCTGACCTCGGTGGTAACCGACAGTGAGCGGTGAGAGCCGCTGTGGTGGCCGGCCAGCTGACGGCCGGGGCCAGGATCGGCCTGGGCGCTGTCCGTGCGCATCGACTGCGCGTGCGGCGACCACACCGCATCCTGAGGAGACCGGAAGGCGGCCGCCTTGGTGTCAGGTGGCAGGCGGCCAGCGCGAGCCGGCTGCGCAGGCGAGGACATCGCCGAGCCGATACACGGCAGGTGCGTGTCACCGGGCGACTCCAGTCGCGGTGCGCTCTCCCTGGGGCGGGTCATGAGCCGCAGTGTCACTCGGTTCACGGCCATCTCCGCGGCGCAGATCTCCGTGAAACTGGAAAACTCCTTCACCCAGTACCGCAGCGATTCCCGCACGCGCCGCGCACGCTCCACGCAGTCCACGAAGAAGAAGGTGTTGTGCTGGTGCGTGCAGATCATGTCCACCATGAAGGACAGCTCCACGAGGGACATCTGCACATCCCACAGGATGTGATAGGCGCGGCGGAAGAGACAGAACGAAACTGCCAAGTGCACCGCAAGGATGACAAGGCTCACGCTGAGGACAGTGTAGCGGGCCGTGTCGCGGTGGCGCACGGAGACCTCGGCAGCGGCGCCGCCCGGCATCGACGTCAATCTGCGCCACACGGAGAAGGTGTGGACGTTCACGTAGAGGAGAACACCGACCAGGCACAGCGTGCAGCCAAGCCACGGAAGTGCTAGAAACAACGCTGTGGTGCTGACGGTGCTCCTCCGCCTCGCCATCTCCTCCTCAGCGCCATCCTCGTGCAGGCTGTCCACGCCGCCATCTGCCGGACCCGGCAGCCGCCCGCGCTCCACTGGTGCCGCGTCACGCATGCCGATCAAGGCGGGGGTGCTGATGGCTGAGAACGGAAAGAGAGCACGAGGAAATTGGAGGAGGAAAAGCGACGCTGATATGCGCGTAGTTGCGGGTGCGCGTGCTCCCGCCCCTTTGCTGCGGCACCTTGAGGGAGTACGCGGTGGAGGCCCTCCCACGTTCGGCGGTCTCTCCGCCGCGGCGGCGGCGCCTCGGGGTGCCTGTGTGTGTGTGTGTGTGTGTGTGTGTGTGTGTGTGTGTGTACGAGGGGAGGCGGTGGCACTCGTGCAGAGAGACGCACGTGTACGACGCAGCTGACGAGAGGGGCGGAGAGAGAGCAAGCAGCGCCCGACACACACACACACGGAGAGAGAGACACAAAGCACAGGTGACGAACAAATCAGCCCAAGCGAAGAAATGCAACAGACAGAAGGAAAACACGACAGCAGAGGGGGGAGGGGGAGAGAAGACGAGCCGATGATGACGGCGGTAATGAGAAGGTGAAAAACAAAGGCGAGAGGTGCAATGAGAAAAGGGCAAAATGACGAATGACGGGGAGGGGGGAAGGGAGGACGTGTGGCGGGCACGCACGCAGAGACACACCAGCGCAGAGAGGGCGAAGAGACGAAAACACAAGCCAAACAGTCCACTTCGCTACCTCTCTCCTCCCATACGTAGAAGCCCAGAGCAACGGGATGGAGCAGGTAGAACCGGGAGGAGGGATGCGCCGCACAGCCGATCGGTGTGGCTGCTTGCGCGTGTGTGTGTGTGTGTGTGTCTCAGCCTGTCACAAGACGCCGGTGGACGAAAAGAGTGTGGGATGCAGAAAGATGCGGCGGGGCGTTATCTCCGCGCGCGTGGGGAGAGGAAGAGAGGGGGAGGGGGGGGGGCAAATGTACAGACACATGCAAAGGGTGCGCGTCTCACTCGCACAAAGAAGGAAAAACACGCAGCAGTCCGGTGGTGCTGCGCAGGAGGGGCCGCCTCTCACACGCGTGCAGACGCTGCACGTGGAAACGGCCGCAGGCAGACACGCACACGCACTCCGTCTGCCCCGTCACTGCAAGGAAAGAGAAGCGGCGCAAATGCTCGGCTGTATTAACGGCGAAAATGAGACGTCCAAGAGGGACGGGCAGATGTGTGTGCGCGCGTGTGCATATGCGTCTCTATTGTGGGGGAGGGGGAGACGGGGCGCAACTCTGTGTGTGGCAGGTGGGCAGAGTTGCGCTGGTGGCATGCAAGAAGGCGGGGAGGCAGAAGGAGAGACAAAGTGGCACCCAAAAGGCGACCGTTGCACACCGAAGCAACAAGCGAATGAGGGGGGAAAGGACGCAGAGGACGACCGCCCTTACGCCATCCGCGGGTGCATAGCGCGCGAGTGGGCAAAACAGCAGTGCTGCGTGCCCACCTCCACCCCCCTCTTACCCCACGCACACACGCGCGTGGGTACGGGTCTTTGCATAAAAAGGTGGGCAAAAGTGGTGCACGTGGGCCACCACCGGCCGCCCATTCGCGACCTCCACGCTCAGTGCGCCTCTGAGGAGAACGCACGTGGGGAAAAGGGGGGGAGCAGAAGAGCAGCGGGGAGAAGACTGCATGTGCGCCCCTCCCCCTCCCGTGCCATGGCGCAACTCTGTCGCCCTCACTCGGCGCAGCGGCCGATGTTGTCGCTGCGCATCCTCGCTAGCAATCGTCTGCATCCGTCGCATTCCTCTCCCCCTCTGCTCCTTACCCACCCACGCTTAGTGCAATGGGGGAGGACAGAGGGTGCAAATCAATATCGTAGTCACCGTAGTCGCTTTCCAATATAGAGGTGGGGGTGCAGCCGTGGGAGCCAACCCCCTCATCCACACACACGCACCGCTGCCGCCCCCCCCCCAAGGCACGACCACACGCACAGCACTTTGCGCGCATGCTTGATCGGCGGTCAGCACCGACAGCCTTCTTTCAGCGTGGCCACTCCGCCATGAGCGAAACCCCACTCGGCCCCACCCCACCGCCTGCCGCGGGCCCATCGCCGGGTGCGGGGCAGCCGCAGACACGCGCGGGGCAGCAACGCGCCGACTCCCTCACCGGCGCGCCGCCCCTGCCCACCATACGGGGGACACAGACGTGTTCGCTGCCGCACCGCGCTCCGACGCAGCGCCACCCACGACCTGGTCGGCTCCCTCACACAGAGCGGAGGGTGCCGGGCCCTGACGCCGCGCCGAGGTGGCCTCCGTCAACAGGGGCTATCGGTAACCCGCAGGCACGAAAAGGCCGAAGAAAGAAGTGCGCGGAGACCCTCGCGGTGCACGCCCATGCCTGCGCGTGTGGAAGGGAGGGGGGAGCAGAAACGAACCCGAGTGAGCTAGCATGCCTCCTGGGGAAGCAACGGTGGGTGGGGGTGGCGGAGGGCCTCCAAGTGCTCCTCGTATTTCGAAATTGAAGGCCTCTTTCTCCCGCTTCCGCTACACACGCAGAGAGAGGGGGGGCAGCAGCGCGCGGCACACAACGAGCACACACGCGCCGGCAGGGGGAGGAGGGGAGAAAGAAATGGGCTAACGTCCTCCTCCACCCGCCGCCACGAGAAGGAGGCGATCTCTCGCACGCGCTCGCACAGGCCAGGCGCCCACGCGGAGTAGCTCAGAAGCGAGCAGTACGCCAGCGAGCCCTCCGCCTTCGCGATCTCGTCCGCCCTCAGCATCACCTGGCGCGTCGGGGGCCCCTGCGCCGTCTCCCTTTCCGCGAACTCCTCGATGCACAAACGCAGTCCCGGCGGACTCAGCAGACGTCAATACCGTGCGCAATGCCCTGCCGCCCGTCCCCGCGGAGAAGCTCAGCACATTCGCGCTGCCCCAGCTCGCCGGGGTCGACCTCCACCACACTGAGCCCGCACGAGGTGAAGGTCGCCGGGTCGATCCACTTGGGGTTCAGCGGCAGCGTGTTCTCCCACACGAAGCTCGTCGCACACCTCAGGTGCAGACAGCTCTTCACAGCGCACGGTGCGTACTCCATCCCGGGCTTGCCGAGGTACTCCCTCATCTGCTCGAGCGCTGCGGCGTTCGAGCGCGTCGACCTGCTCACAAACATGTACTTCGAACTCGAAACGTACAGCACGTCGCCGCCGCCAACAGTGCGCGGTGCCTGAATGCCATTGTTCTCCGAGCGCAGAGCCCTCACCGTGTCCAGAATCGAGTCCGCCTCCGGGCGGCGCGACGGCGCACACGCTGTACAGCATCGACACGTCCTCCACGAACATCGACGCAGGCAGCTCGCTCAGCTCCGGCAGCTCGATGCTGTGGCCTTCCTCGATCATATCCTTGAAGACCTGCACGTACGCCCTGTGCTGCTCCGGCACGATCGGGAGCGAGATCGTCTGGCGCTCGATGCGTGTCAGCTTGCACGTCTGCTTCTCGAGCGCGCTTGGCACGGCGCGGCACACAACAGCCAGCTTCGTCATCGGGACTGGCCAGGGGTGGGGGGTTAGAAGGGGGAGCGAGGGAGCGGGGGTAGCGTGTACGTCAGGTCTGCACATGTGTGCGTGTGGCCACGTCTGTGGGGAGAGCGGCGAGGCGGTGGCGGTGAGGGAGAGAGAAGCCAGCCAGGTCAGGCGCGGAGGACGGGAGAGGGGGACAGGGCAAGGAGGCGTCCGCAGACGGCGCGCGGGGACACAGGAGCCAAGCAGGTGGCGCGCACCCCACGAGAGTGGGTGAGGAAGACATCCGCCGTGCTTCGCACATCGCGCACACAGCGCAGCAGGAGGCGGCCTAGCCACGCGCACGCACGCGTACACGCATGCCGGTGCGGAAGGACACTCATCCTGATTCGACGTGTGCGCAGACGCGCGCATACGCCACAGGCGGTACGTCACGCCCACACGCTGCGTAGTAAGTCGGCATGCCAGGGAGTTCCGCAGGCAGCGACCGCGCCGCTGGCCAAGCAGTGCACATATGGTGCAGCGCGGTCGACAGCGGCGCCGCGGGGGGGACACTCGCCCTGAACAAGTACCGCCTGGTACAGGACTGTGTGGGGGTACATGCATCCGACGCTGCCCGCCACCAGGGCCACCGCACCGCCGCCGCTGCTACCACCGAGGGGGAGAACTGCCAGAGGCGCGGCGTCCGTGCTGCTGACTTGCTGGAGATCCGTCGCGCGACGACTGCAGAAGGCGGCGAGGAGGCGCAGCGCCTCTCGACAGTCGGCCGAGCACGCGTAGAGGATCGGCGCCAGGGGCGAGGCGGCAGAGCCACTCACGGCGTCCTCAAGGTGGGGCGCCTCCTCGCCGCTCGCACCAGGGCAGGACGGGGGGGAAAGGGCGAAGTAGCCAGCGAGCGAGATGTGCAGGGAGGCTGCGGCTGTGGCGGGCGAGATGGCAAAGGGTGCCCAACACCTTCGGAGGAGGGTGCTGATCGCAACCGCGACCGGTGAGTCGCAGCACGACTCGAACCCCCTGAGCACCTCGACTAGGGAAGACTGAGCCGCGCTGTCCGCCAGCACCTCTCGAGCACCGTAGTCCTCCACCGCGGCGGCGTCGGCGTGCGCTCTGCCCACCTCGGCGGCACCGTACTGACCAAGCTGCGAGCACAAGTCCGGTGCGTCAGCGGGGGGTGAGAGAAGCGCCACGCCATACCCCTGCCCAATCGCCGACACAGCCGCTGCCCACGTGTCGGGGTGAAGCGCTGCCAGCACACTGGCGGCCAGCCAGGCCAGCAGCTCATCGTCCACCACGGCAGCAGTGCCTGGGGCCAGCACGGCGACGTAGTAGTACGGCGGCGACGCGCCGAATGCGCTCACCAGGCCCAGCGGAAGGGTTGCACAGAGCAATGTGGTGGCCTCCCCAGTAAAGGAAGAGGCGCAAGGCAGCACCACCCGATGCCCGCCTCTCCGCGCCTCCGCCGTCGGTGGTGGGGACGAGAGAAGGACGAGAGCAGCGAAGAAGCGCCGCAGCGTCACAACGTTCACCGCTGGAACAGCGGCGAGCCCGGCAGAAGCGGCCGACGACGACGGCGCAGGGAGTCGAGTGGAGGGAAGAGGCGCGGTGCATGCATACACCGGCGTCTCCTTGCCCTCGACCCATACAATGACGTAGCAGTCGGCGCTGCTGCTGCTACCGGGGGCGATGCTTGCCACCACACGGGGGGAGGCGATGGCCCCTGCTAAAGACGTAAGAGGAAGCGACATACCACATGCGCACCCATGCACTCGTCACCAGCAGCAGCAGCGCAAGTGGGGGAGGGAGAGTCGGCTGCAGCCGTTGGGTAGTGGTGCTCCCTGACCTGCTTTCCCTCGTGACACCCCCGCCATCAGCAGAGGCGGAGAGCTGGTCGACGGTGGTGTGGAAGAGAGGGGGCCTTAGGTGGCTGTAGTCGTTTGCACCCCTGTGACTTGTGTGCGTCCGTTCGAAGGCAAGTGGAGACATGCAGAGAGAGAAGGTCAGGGAAAAGGCTGGTGTGCCCTCACGCACAGACACGCATAGTGCCCATGCACAAGCGCACGCAGGCAGAGAGAAGGGGGCAAGCAGTCCGCCTCTCTCCACCCCTCCCCTCCCCTCACGCGCACTGGGGTGAATCCCACACGAAGGCAATGCCAAACCTTCACGCACGCACGTGGCCTCGACATGTGTGCGTGTGCGTCTGTGTCGGTGCGAAGAAGGGGGGCGAGGGGCTCGTGTGCGTTGGGCATAAATTACCCCAGAGGTAGGGATAGGCAGGGGGCGGATGGAACACCTGCGGGGTGGTGTGCAGGGATGCGCAGCAAAGTGGCTCCGTCTTCCCTGCTGCGGCTGTCTCGCGGTTTTACGGTTACTCGTGCTTTGCCTTCACTAACAACAGAGAAGGGGAGGGATATAGAGAGACTCTGCCACCAAAGCACCCGACACATGCGCGCGCTAACACCAATGTACAGAGAGAGGGCAACACACTCAAGCAGCGTGCCTCTCTCACGCACGCACGCGCACGCTGACACTGTGTGGGTGCGCGTCAAGTGGCGGGACAAGCTGCGCAGAATTCACCCCCCCCCCTATACCTAAAAGAGTCGCTTCCTCTCCCCCCTCACGTGTCGCTCATCTCCACACTCGCGCACACCAACACGCGCGCGTGTGTGGGCGTGGTGGAGAGCGGAGGAAACAACGAGAGAAGAAGAGACGGCGCCACTGTAACCAAACGACCGATTCCTAAAAGACAGACGCGCGCACGTGGAGAAAGCTGGAGAGGCGTGTCAGAGCGACGCGCACGCGACGGGGGGAGCAGAGGGAGGAAGAGAGCATAGGGCATAGAGGATAGAGGAGGTGCTGCAGCGGAGGCACACACAAGGGCGCAGGCGTGCACAGAGCGGCACGGTGCACAACACATCCCCGCACCCTCCGCGCCAGTGGCGCGGTATAAGCCTCGCCACCACCTTCTGGCTACCCACAGAGGATGCCGGCGTGGCTCCTCGCTCTCTCGCGCACACGCTCTCTCCTCTTCTCGCGCCCCCCCCCCAGCCTTGCCTGCCTCCCCACCCCACCTGCCTTCCCGCTCCGGGCAAAACCCTCCGCGCTCTGTGAAGGCTCGCGCACAGACAGACGGACACACACACGCATACAGAGGGGCGTGCAGACAGCGGGAGACACACGGGTGCGGGGGCGCGGCGTTCACACATGCCGCAGGGAGAGGGGCACGAAATATCGGCTCCCCCCCCCCGCACAGCCATGCGCGCACGGACACACACACACACACACACACACACACACACACACAGACGCACGCCGGCTTACTTGTACGGGTTGCTGTCGTCGGCGGCCTGGCGCTTCTTGGTCCAGTACTTGGAGTACTTCTTCTGCGCGGCGCTATCCTGAAAAGCCGGGCGGTACTCAGCCCACTGGTTGTAGCGCATCACCACCTCGCCCCAGGTCAGCGCGCACTTCTCCACAGGCGGCTCGTTCGCCTTCAACGACTTGGCAACACACACGCGGTGCGCCAGCTGGGCATTCTCGAGGTGCCTCTGCAGCGCCTCGCTGGCCTGCATGTGCTGAATGGCCTCGTTCGACAAGTCGTGGAGGGCGAGCTGCTCAGACATGGCGGGCGAGAAGAGGAGGATGGGCTGAGGAGTGAAGGCGGATATGCAAAGTGTAGAGGCTCACAAGGAAGCGCTACGGGACGCCAAAGCAGTGCGTAAGTGGCCAACTCGTGGATACACGTGTGAGGAGGAAAGAAGGGCCCTCACTACGCCGGCGAGACTGCGCACGGGGGCGGCACGATCGCGCGTGTGGGTGGGTGGGTGGGTGGCATTGTGATATCGAGGGAGGGAGTCCGATGGCAGGGAGGGAAGGAGATGATGGAGAGGAGCAACAGGGGCCGACAACGCGGAGAGACGACCACCACAGGTGCATCGCACGTGTAGGGAGAAGTCGGGCGAGAGAAGCCCGGCACCGCGCCACGCGAGCACACGCCATCACTTTTATGACAGTCGGCACTGCCTCAGCCACGCAGCACGTGAGGACGTTGGCAGAGCGCACCAGCACACAGCATCACGGAGTGCGGGCGGGGAGGGGGGCATTTCACGGGGGACACGATACACGCACATGCGCACACCTATCATATCATCGCCTCATTCTCCCCACTCACCACTCTTTTCCTCCACCCCGCCTTCCCACTCGCCCCCTTACCGGCCGTCGTCGGCTACACTAGCAAGGCGACCTCCAGCCTGCGAATGCGCTTCGGTGCAACGCCTCGGCATGAGAGAGGCGGGGAGCGGGGAAGCCGCGGCAGTTTCGGATGGGGAGAGCGCCAACACGTTCTTCCACCTACTCTGTGGAGCTCGCGGAAACAAGGACAACAACAGCAAGAGATGCACGCCAAGTGCGCGAGGAGCGTGGGGGAAGAGGGGTCGCGTGCAGAGGAGAACGGAAAGCCAAAGATGCGCGAGGGACGCACACGCACACGCAGGGGAAGAAGGGAAAAGAAACCGCATGCGTGTCGTGGCTCATCCGGCAGCGTGGACGCTCTCTATGAGGAGCAGCTTGTTCCTGTTGGGTTAGCTGGCAGGCGTGTGCCCCTAGGACGTGTCCGCTCAGCATGCACCTCGTGAGGTGCTCTGCGCGGTGCAAGGAGGTGAAGGGGGCGGCAGACACGAGTGAGGAGTTCGAGGGCAGTGCGCCACGCACGCACAAACGCACACACAGCCCCTACCCGCGCCACCACCACCGCCGTTGCCATCAGAGCCGCTCGTGACGCTTGACTACTGCACCTCGCAGTCGCCAACATCGGGACGGCATCGCGAAGGACGGCGCCGCGGCTCTCGTACGGCAACTGCGCACGACACCGCGCTGTGCCCACTCTCCTCCGCGTTCCTCTCGCCCTCACCCGCGCTTTCCTCACCGTCGTCGTCATCGCGAGGGGCAGCTGCCGCCGCCTGCGCTACTTCAACAGGCCCGGCAACCTCAAGCGCGGAGGGGGACGCCGGTGGCGCTGCTTTCTGTGCTGGCGCGGCGGCGCCGGTGGCGCTGACAGGCGGGGCGGCGTCATCATCGGCAAACCTCTCGCGACCCAGCAGAGATGCCGCGAGGCGGACGGCCACGGCCTCGCAGTAACTCAACTCCTCCAGCACAGCGACAGCCGCCTCCATGTTTGCGGCGGCCGTGTCGTTCTCCGGCCCATCCTCCAGCTCCAGCAGCTCGGGTGTGATGGGTGCACCCTTCATGGCTGCCTGGAGGCAACGCAGCCTGCAGTCGTGGAGGCTGCGGCGGCAGCAGCCACTGGCGCTGTCGCTCGCACCTCTGTGCCGCGTGTAGTGGCAGTGTTGGAGCGCGTTGAACACCTTCACAAGGTAGTCGGCAGTGTTGAGGGACTGCAAGAGGAGCACGTGGAGTGATGTGGGTGGGACGCTGACAGTGGCGCCATTGCCCGTGGAGCAGGCGGCGGGTGCAGGTGCTGCCTGCCGCTCCTCCGCCGAGCACGCCGCGTGGGCGCGAGAGCGCTGCAACGCCTCCCGGTACGCCTCCACTCGCCCCCGCAACTCGCGCACCTCAGCCTCCTTCTGTGCGAGGCGCGACTGCATCGCCTCCTCAGCCCTCCCACCGCCACTGCCCACACTCGGCACAGAACCCACGTTGTCGTCCGCGCTCTGGAGCACCGAGCTCGGTGTGTCACTACGGGTGGCGCGCTGCCACGCCAGCTGCACATGTGCATACATGCGGCTCGTCTCCTCCAGCCTCTCCATGATGTGCGCCTCGTGCAGCTCTTTCGCCTTGAGCTGCTCGCGCAGCCGCGCGTTCTCGTCACGGTAATAACGAAGCAGGCGGCTCACCTCTGCTGGCGACGTGTCGTCTGCGCTTGTGCCGTGCGTGGGACGCACGTGGGGGTGGCGGAGGAGGCTCCCCAGCGAGCAAGTGTCACGAGTGCCCGCGCCACCGTGCGAGGCGGGAGGCAGCGGCTGCTGCGCCACCATGGGGGACCCAGCGATCCCCCAGTGGTCCCCGTCAACCTCTCGGCCGTCCCACCCCAGCTCATGAGCAGAGGCGTCCGCAGCACCGCAGTGGCCGAGCGACAAGCTCCGCGGCGGCAGCAGCGAGGAGGTGGACAGATGGGTGGATGCGACGAGGCCCTCCGGCGGCACCTGCGCATCCCGTGCGCCGCTCCCAGGGACGTGGAACCACTGCAGCGGCACCAACGGGCGCGCAGGCGGCGCCGTCGTACAGGCGCTCGTGCTGCTGTACTGCGTGTCGAGCCGCGCAGGCCTCGCGCGAGCAAAGATGTTCTCCTCCGCTCTCCACATGCGGTCGAGCGCCACAAAGGTAAGACTTGAACGGGTGCGGCAGCGGTGGCGATGGTGCAGCAGCCCGTGAGCTGCGCAACGGGGATAAGACGAGGCAGCAGCAGCACAGAGATCGACGAGTCCGCAAGTGGGGCCGCGCACAACACGTGCGTGGGTGTCTCCTCTGTGGGCTAAGCGTGTGGCTCGTTTGCAGAGGCGTACACTGTGATGGCTACGGGGGGTATGAGGGCATGTGCATGTGTGTCCGGTCGGTGCCTGGGTCCGTGCGGGAGGGGGGTGTGCAGTGTCACTGCTACTGCCTTGAGCCGCGCAACGGGTCTCCCACAAACCAACGCAGAGATGGAGGGCGAAAGAGGGAGAGGGAGATGAAGGGGGAGAAAAGCGCTGCTGCGGAGAGAGAGAGCCAAGCAACTCGTGCCACGATGCCCGTGTCCGAACGCACACGCTCCTCCAGAGCGCAGTGCCCACACGAGGGGCAATACCCGTCGTCGAGTGAGAGGGGCGGACGCGAAGGGGCCCGCACACTCAGCCGCGCGCGCATATCTTGGCGGCGGGGCAAAGCAAGAGGGAGTGCCAGTGGCCACTGCATTGACGCAGACACGCACACACACACGCACACGCACGCACACAACAAACCAGGTGCACTGAGCGCTACGCCATCTTCTCGGTTTGCCTTGCGTGAGCCTCCAATAGACTCCGTCAGCGCACACGCGTCGCACGTCACGCAGCCCGAGGCGACCGTCAACTCGAGCTCGAAAGCGGAAACGAAAGGAGCGCAAACAAAGCGCAGAAGAGAGGCAGGCCGATGCGGCACAACGCGGGGGTGGCGGAGGGGCGCCGCGGCGCCGTGCAAGCGTGTACGCGCAGAGGGGCGGACAGCGCGAGACGCGGTCGGCACGCAGCGCACACGTATGAGGGGTGGGGGAAAGAGAGGAGGGCAACACTCACGACGACAAGAGCGCCGTGGTGTCGCCAAGCCGCCCCTCCCGCTCCACCCTCGCCCCACACGACTCTCCGCACGGGCCCTCAAACACCGCTCCACGCGACACGAGGAGTACCCATCCCGCTGCGCATTCGCATGCACCTACGCGTGTGGGCGCGCACCGTTGGGTGCGGCAGCCATGCACACACGCACACGTGGAGAGACTAACAGAGACATCGGCAGCGAGGGACGCCACCCCCACAGGAGGGCCGAGGACTACTTGGGGGTGAACGTGTGTCCGCCCCACGTTGATATGGTCGGCTCCTTCCTCTCCGCCTTCGCGAAGAGCTTGGCTGCGCCACCCTGAGCCCAGCAGCCGGCCGCGATCGTGCTGGGGGTGTTTGTGGTCAGACTCCTAAAAGCCGCCGCTGCGGAGTCGCCGCGTGGCGGAGGCGCCCCAACCGTGTCGACGAGCAGCGACTGCATATCTTGCCGCTTGGTGGCACGCTGGCGCGTGTCGAGCGGGTTGGGCGGCAGCCCGTGGTCGCTGCCCCCGGAACCCGTCGAAGGGAGCTTCAGGTACGGCAGGCTCTCGGTGTCGATGGAGAAGTCGGACGGCGCCGTGTCCGGCGAGAAGCCCCAGCAGTCACCGCGTCCGATGCCGCTGCGGCTGCTGTACCTCATCAAGTATTGCTTCCACGACGCATCCTCGCCGGCGGCGCGGTCGTCGCGGTGCCGGCGCTGCGCCCTGTCGCTCGCCATCTTCTGCAGCGCGGCGGCAAACGCGGCGCGGGTCTCCGGCAGGACAAGCCGATCCACGTTGACGACGCACAGTTTGATCATGCCATGCAGTGGGACGTGCGAGAAGACCTTGTAGATGCGGCGTGTCTCCTCCGTCTGCTTCATTGTCACCACCTCCTCCACCGTGCCGGTGACCGTGTTGGGCAGTGGCGCGTTGCGCAGCCTCGCATCGTGCTTGAGCATCTTCACGGTCAACATGTGAAGGTAGTACGGCTGCCCCTCCCCGTCAGCGTACAGCTCGAGGTAGCCGTCCTCGCCCTCCGGCGTGGTGGCGGGGCGCGGGGCCAGGGGCGGCGAGTTGCGCAGCATCGACGGCGGCAGCCCCTTCGGCTCTTTGCTCACCTCGCCCAGCGCCTCAAGCAAAAATTGTCCCACCTCCGCGTCGGACTCGCTCAGCGGCTGCACCAGCTCGCGAAGCCGCTCCGAAATACCGGCACAGTCAGCGTAGCGCTGCTCCGCCTCGTACTGCGGGGTTGCCATCACGTACCGACTCTGGTACGAGAACGGCTCCATGTAGGCCGGGAGGTGGATCGCCACGCCCTTCTCTGAGGACGGCGGCGGCGACGAGAAAAAGGGGTCGTCGGAGCGGCGCAGCACGCACGAGTTGCGGTGCCGCTTGAAGAGGTCGAAGCGCGCCTGCACGCCGACCCTCCGCGGCTGCACCGGCTGCAGCACGCAGGGGCGCAGCGTGTAGGGCGTGAGAAGGTCGTGGCACATCGGGCACTTGCGCGGCGCGCCTGCCGCCTTCTGGCGGCTCATGTACTGCAGGATGCACGGGAGGCAGTAGACGTGGCCGCACTCCGTGATGCGCGGTGCTGTCGGCACTTCCATGCAGATGGGGCACTGGTACTCCTCAGGCGTGGCCCGCATCACCACCGAGTGCACCACCTCCCACGGCACGAGGCTGTCGCTGAGCTGGATGCACTCCAGCAGCCGACGCTGGCCCTGCGGCAGCCCCTGCGTCGACGTGATCGTCAGCAGCTCGGAGCGAAGGATGAACTGGAAGTTCTGCAGCATGAACGCGCGCTTCAGTGCCGCGGGGTCGACATGCCGCACCGGCCGCGGGCAGCGATAGGTCGCCACGGTGGTAGCGGTGGACGGGCGCTCGTGAGTCCCGCTGCCCCTGCTGCCCCCCGGGGCCGCTGCCTGCAAGTCGGAGAGGTCCCACAGGTTTTTCACAACCGTCCCTCGCCTGCCGCCCTTCTTCGACTTCGCCATTGGTGCCACCGCACGTCGTCGAGCCAAGCAGCTGGGCCCTCGCCGTCTAGCCACCCGTTACTCGATACACGCCCACACCAATGGCACAGGCACACACACACACACGATGGGTGTGCGGCCAAGACAGAGAAGCAAAAACTATCGTCACTAGCGCTCAACAGAGCTGAGCACGTCGCTGCAGGAGTGCGCCTGTGGTGGTGGTTATGCACGCGTGAAGGAGCGTACGCATGTAGGGACGCAGACGCGGGCACATACACACACGGCAGAGGGGGGAGAAGACACGCAAGCAGACGTCCGCACAGAGTGGGTGAAAAGCTAAAATGGGGGGAAGAGAGCACGCGGGGGAGCGGCACGTGGGCCAGCCAAAGAAATGACCGACTGCGTAAGCCCGCGCATGCCTGTGTGCGTGTGCGTGTATGCGTGCAGCGAGAGGGAGAGAGTCAGTGAGGGCAGGTGGGAAAAGGGGGAGGGGAATGAGACACAGAGAGCACGCCCGGTAGCGGGCAAGACAAGGCGTTCGCGTGCGCGGCCTACCTCCCGCCGTGGCCACTCCGCCATGAGCGAAACCCCACTCGGCCCCACCCCACCGCCTGCCGCGGGCCCATCGCCGGGTGCGGGGCAGCCGCAGACACGCGCGGGGCAGCAACGCGCCGACTCCCTCACCGGCGCGCCGCCCCTGCCCACCATACGGGGAGCACAGACGTGTTCGCTGCCGCACCACGCTCCGACGCAGCGCCACCCACGACCTGCTCGGCTCCCCCACACAGAGCGGAGGGTGCCGGGCCCTGACGTCGCGCCGAGGTGGCCTCCGTCATCACCGCCTGTTCACTCACACCGCTGGTCGGGTGAGGACAAGACGGTGAGCGGCACTTCACCAGAGACGAGCCTTGTTGTTTTCGAAGATGGGTGAAGCGCTTTTTCCCCACATACGCATGAGCTGCGTCGCCCCGAGGAACACACGTCTTGCCCTATCAGGAGAGAGGTGGTATTGTTGGCGAGAAGGGGCAACCGAGAGAAACACACCCCCGGGGTGAAAAGCTCAACATCTGCTTGCGGGTTGCGGAGGTACCTGAGTGGCTACGGGTGTCGTCATTCGACACCTCACAAACGTTGTCTGCATGTATGCATGAACGCCACTCACCTGCACGGCTGTAACGCGGAGCGCAAGAGAGAGGGAAGCGCCGACTGTGAAGAAGAAAACGAAAAAGAGGGGCGCAACGCAGGCATTTGTGTGGAGGATAGCGGCAGAGGTGGGAGTCGTCAGTAAGAAGAGTTGCGATACGGCGGCAGCTTTATGGCACCCACGCTCCCCACTCGACCGGTTCATCCACGTCGCAGTCACCACCGGCAGAAGTAGTAGACACCAGTGGAAATAAGGTGGCCGTCCTGCCGCGTCTCGCAGCGCAGACAGACGCACGGTGCGGCGCCGTTGGGGACGGCGGGAAGCCCCAGCTGATGCCGCCACGGTGGCAGTCGATAGCTCGGGTACACACGAGGCGCGGCGCAGACCACCTCAACCGGAACGCCAAAGACCGCATCCTCAGTTTGCACGATGTGATGAGCCGAAACACGCCATCCCACCGCTTGTGCTATGGCCGCATCATGGCCGAAGGCACCGCTGCTGTGCAGTCGTGAAAAAAACTGCTGAACACAGTCGTACAGCACCCATGGCGGCATGACGGTGGGTGCCAACGACGAGGCGACGCATTCGTCGTCAGCCGCCTCCGTGCCACTCGCCGTGCTTTGCGCATCTGGGGACAGCGAGGACACGGCAGCGTTCTCTATCCTGTAGCAGGCGCGCTGCCCGAAGCCTTCACTGCCCTCCATCCGCATCAGGTCACCGTACAGCCCACCGCATACTCGTGTGCCGCCGACCATCACAGCAGAGAGGCAGTCGCAGGCAGGCGCGGTCGCCTCAGTGGGCGGCGCTGCATACGGGAAGGCAGTCCGCGCGTTGGAAGAGACGGAAGAGGTGCCCTGCCCACGCTTAACTACGTCGTCGCCAGTCTCGAGCGCTGCACTTTTCGGACCGGTCATCAGCATCGACGCGATGGGCTGGTGGGTGCTGTTGAATAGCGTCAGCTTAACATCGCTCTCCTTGCGGTGGCCCGGGCGCACGAGCTCCACGGCGCCCATAGCCGGATGCGCGTCCAAGGCGGAGGCCTCTTTCGGTGCCCCGTATGGCGCGTGGGCAGAGTAGTAGAAACAATTCAGTGTGCCGACAGACTCCCAGAAGTCGGACTTGGGGGCGTGACGTAACTTCACTGTACTATGCTGCACCGCGCGCGGCGTCTCGGCAAACTCGGCGAGGGTGTGGAGCAGGGTGTGGAAGTACAGCGGTGGGACGGCGGCGTGCGAGAAGGCCGTCCGTTGGAACGGAAGGAGTTCTGGGTGATGCAGAAAGGAGGTGGTGAGTGCGGGGCCGGCGAGTGTCTGGTACGGCTGAACTGCACCAATCAGGAGCTTTGGTACCTCAAGGGAGAGGTCGCGGCGCAGCACAAGGGACGTCATGTGCGGCTCAATCGAGGCATGCGGCTTTGCCAAGAAAGGCAAGAAGAAAAAAATGAAACGCACGACGCACACACAACACACACGCGCGCGCGAGCAAACGGCGGTGTCGCGGCTTTTCCGTTGCGGTCGTGTGAGAAATGGTGAGAGAGAGAGAGGGGGAGGAGGAGGGGGAGGCGTAAGGGGGAGGAGGGGAGGAGGGAGCAGCTGTGAACACGTTCGCGTGACAGCAAAACAGACTTGCGCAGACAAAGTGAGGCATCGGCAGCGAGGAAGAGCAAGAAGACCGATTGGCATGACGGAGATTGCGCGCTACCAGAGCACGAGTCGCGGTGGTGAGCACAAACATGCAGAGAGACATGCGGCGTGGGCAGAGCGAGGCAGCGTGTAGCTTTTCAAGCAGTGCTGCGTGGCCTTGACGTTTGAGGACGGCGGAACAGAGAGCAGCCCGCGCTGCGCGCCTCTCTCCCTCTACTCTCCATTTCCCAAGCACACAGCAGCAGCAGTGAGGCAAAGTAGGCTTCTCTACCCCCCTTTGCTTGTTTGCTTGCCGCCTGCGCCTGTGAAACCTCTGCTGCAGCGGCAAGCAAACAAAGGGGGTGGCCCTGGTGTGTGTGGATGGAGGCGCAGAAAGCGCGCCGAGAAAAGAGACGGCGGCACACACTCACACACGTGTGCGTGCGTGCAGGCCCACTATGGGCGGCCGCTTTCGATGCCAAACAACAAACCGAAAGAAGAGAGGATTGAGCGAAAGTGGCAAAAGCCGCACGGAAGAGAAGAAATGAGACGTGCAGTACGTCCGCGCACAGCCAGTCGCTCGCCTGCTCTCGCCATCGCCATCCCACTCTCTTTAGCTGCTGCTGGCTGCTGCAACCCAGCCAGTGCCACATACGAGCCCATGCGCACGTGGGTGTTGTGGATCTGCGCCCATTCAGGCCGAGCAGCAGGGTAATCGAAAGGGGGAAAACAAGGTAGCAGGAGGGAGGAGAGAGGGGAGATGGGGAGATGGGGATGATTGGGGGGTGGGGAAGGGGGAACCAGTGCACACACGCAGAGACGAGGAGGGTGAGAGACCCAAAGAATAGTAAGCAGCGAAAAGAGACGGAGGGGAAAAAAAAAAGAAAAACAAGACTGCGCATACGCAGCTACACACACCCGAGCAGGGGTGGACAGGCAAAGAGGGGGCAGCGACAGCAGCGGCGGCGGGTGTGTGGTGTTATCATCATCACTGTCTCCTCAGAACCCTATGGAAAGGCAATGGGTGTGCGCGGAATGACCAAGTGGGGGCAAGATACCGAGGGAAGAAGAAGGGGTAAGGCTAAGAATGACCGCCACTGCACCTCGGCACGTGTCTCCATCTGCAATGTGCGCGCTGGCTACAGAGACTCGCTAGTGCTTATAACCAAAGCGAACCCTCAAGTCCCACATGGGGTACTGCATCACATCGTGCACAGTGTACTCGGGACACAGTAGCATCAACAGAGCAGCGGTCATCATCATCTTCCCCTTGGGTCACACATCACCCTGTTAAACTCGGTCAACCCCTTCGGACCGGGGTGAGCGCGGTCTAGCCCCTTCATCGAGTGGAGACCAGACTGCACAGCGACCATGCAGCACGAGTTCGTGAACTTCTTCCTTTTCCTAGCGTCGCCTCGAAGAGCAGCGTTGCACCGCTATTGGCATGGGAAGTACAGTTGTAGTTGGCGGACTTGATGAACGTATCGGCAAGTTAAATGCCCCTGCCGAAGAGGTAGCCCACCACCGGCACCCTCCCCTCCTGGCGTGATGAGCAGACTTGGCTATAGAGCACCTACAGTGTTCGCCGCACAGCTGCCGCACCAGAGCATCTGCTTCTTCCCAATTAAGGTGAGCACTGCCCTGTACCCTCCCCCACCTCACCCTCGTGATTCACCTTGACGGGCTCCACGTGCAGCGTGTTGTAATCGTGTGTCGAGCCGGCCGCAACGCGGCTGTACTCCTCGACCAATTTGAAACCCCCGCACCCGACCGCTTCAGCAGTGTCAACGAAGAGCTGAGCGCCACTTATGTATTGTACAACACTCTCCCCAGGCGCTGTCTCGCAGCTAAGCAGCGTCGAGCTGATTTCGAGCTGTGCAAGGGCGTCAAGCACCGCCGCCTTTCTCCCTCAGAATTAAGATGGTGTCGCTGAGCGGCGGGAGGTGGAAGCCAAAGTCGTGCGAGATGTGCGTCAGAACTCACTCATGGCCTGCTCCACGTCGGGTGTCTTCTTCGTCGGTTCCGTCTCGATCTTCTTGAGGCATCTATGCGGGCTCCTGATGTGCTCCTTGGACGTGTTGCGAAGGTGCATGCGCTGTGCTTCCATGGACAGCCCACGCAGCGTGTTCTACATCGCTGCCTGCATGCTCATCTCGATAAAGGCACTGAGTCTCCGCAGGCAGCTTCGACTTGGGTGACTCTGTCGGCCTCGCCTTCGCTTTTTTTCACGGAGGCGCCGTTATCCTTATCGGGATCGTCGTCATCCGCGCCGTAGTCGATGTCCATGAGCTGGTACTTGTACAGCACCTTCGCAAAGCTGAGCAAGTAGAACGAGCTTCGTGTCGTGCCGTTAAGTGTGCCTTGGAAAGCGTTCATGGCCTGAGCAATGCTGAGGGAAGCTCCTCTGGCCTGCTGCCCCGGCACTCCGACACGGCCTCACCGGGTAGACTTAGAACTTCAGGCTTGTCACATCCTGGAGCACCTGGATGACGCAGAATTTGTTGTTCTGAATTAGCTTCTGCCTGACTCAGTATGCACCGATGCACCCACGTCACCGCCCATCAGCAAACACGAGTTGCTTGAGTTGGTGAGGTGCTGCTGAACTAGCCCCTTGACCGTCTTGAACATCTTGTCGGGAACCTTCTTTGCGTCTCGCGGTCAGCGGGTTGGCAGAAGCGGACGCCACGGCTGGGGGCCGCAAGAACGCCACCTCGAATGCCCTTTTCGCGGCCCTCTTTCTGGTGGGCTTGGCGTAATGGACACCCTTCGATGACACCTCTGAAGCGCCCCCCCCGGGGCAACCGCTGCCGTGGCGCCCTCCTGAGGAGGCCCAATGGCAGCCCAATACCTGCAGAAGCAAAACTCGAGAGAGGCGCTGGCAGAGAAAGAAGAGGCGAGTGAAGACTATTTTCAGCGTGGCCACTCCGCCATGAGCGAAACCCCACTCGGCCCCACCCCACCGCCTGCCGCGGGCCCATCGCCGGGTGCGGGGCAGCCGCAGACACGCGCGGGGCAGCAACGCGCCGACTCCCTCACCGGCGCGCCGCCCCTGCCCACCATACGGGGAGCACAGACGTGTTCGCTGCCGCACCGCGCTCCGACGCAGCGCCACCCACGACCTGCTCGGCTCCCCCACACAGAGCGGAGGGTGCCGGGCCCTGACGCCGCGCCGAGGTGGCCTCCGTCATCGGAGGACTAGCGAGTAGATAGGAAGAACAGAAAATCTGAGCGAGAGAGGAGTGAGAGCAGCAGGCTGTGCAGAAGAGATCGAGTCAGGAGAGGGGGGAGATGAGAGGCGCGTGAGTCCACCAAGAGGAGTGGAAGAGAGTGCACGTGTAACGGTGTGGTAGAAGGGTTTTCTGGGCGCCTCACTGTGCGGCCC
>NW_004058007.1:0-11493 GCF_000002845.2 Leishmania braziliensis MHOM/BR/75/M2904 | reverse complement strand
CCCCGCCCACAAATCCACACAGGCACCACATTCACATTCCCTTCATGTGCGTGTGCGTGTGTGGTGAGGATGTCAGCGCATGTCTACACCTTTGCACCAGTACACAGGGAGACACCGATACACATGGGTGGTTAGGGGCGCACTGACGCGGCGCTTTCCGGGGTTTGCTGACCGTTCCGTATAGAGCCACCGGCATACGTACAACGAGCTCGTCTGTGTGACATGCACCACGTCGACGAGGGAGTTGAAAGAGCAGAGAAAATGGGTGCGAGCAGTGGGGGAGGGGAAAGTGCGACTGCTCTTTTCGGGAGAGGGAAGGCCGATGCTCACGCAGGCCCGGTTTAAGTACCATCACTCACCCACCCACACACGGTTGGTTGCCACCGTCCCCACGACCGCCGCCCCCCCCTTTGACATCCCCCTTCCTTTATCCGGCAGACCCCCTTCACCTTTACACCACCGTGCCGTGCTCTTGCCACCAGCTTACCCAGGCCTCGCCGGCACTTAACGATGTAGCGAGAGGAGGATAGAATGCGAGGATGCATCGATTGGGCTTCACAGCGGGGAGTAGCCCAGCTCTATGTACCGCGCGCGCAGCACTTCTTCATCCTCTGTGTCTTCCGCTTGTTGG
Organism: Leishmania braziliensis MHOM/BR/75/M2904; assembly: GCF_000002845.2. Lineage (NCBI taxonomy): Eukaryota > Euglenozoa > Kinetoplastea > Trypanosomatida > Trypanosomatidae > Leishmania > Leishmania braziliensis. The sequence goes on along the minus strand of NW_004058007.1, from coordinate 10,862 downwards.
TGCTGCTGCGCCTCCACATCCTCGTTACCTCCGGCCAGCAAGCCAAACCGAAGTCCGGCATCTAGGTCGTCATCTTTGTCCGGGCCCTCCGCGCCATTCCTGTCGTCGCCGTGGGAGGACCACTTACCATATCGTCTTGTGTGTATTGCCGCTGTTGTCTCAGCGTGCTCCTCGACTAACATGTCTGCCTCGTGCGAGGCCAGTCGCTGAGAAGAGGCGCCATTTTTCAAGGCTACGGCCTCGGCGATAACGTCAGGGCGGTGCTCGGCTACCATGTCGACCACCAGCTGACGGACTGCAGCGAGAAGCTTGAGAGCATCTGCATGCGCATCGACTTCATTTAGCTGTTGGGACTGCGGCGTGGTCGCAGAAGCCAGTTCCGTCACTGCGGATGACGACAGTGTCGGTGAGGCAGTCACGGCTGCCGCTCCTGCTGTTGATCCCGCGGTGTCCGCATTCAGCAGTTCGTGCAGGAGTTGTGCGTGCGCCAGGAGACCCTCGTACGCCTTCTGAATCGACTCGACACAGCGGCCCAATTCATCCAGGTTCACGCTCGCCTCGCAATAGCGCCTACGGCAGTCCTTGTTGATGTCGTGGCTGTGTGACGATACTATGGCCTCTTCCTGGTGCTGGATCTGAGCCTCCTTCGGCATCGCCTTCGGTAAAGTGACCTCTCTGCAACCTTCAAGTCCGCCACTGGAGCTCAGCTGCACCTCAACACCGCCAAAGTAACCGAGTCGCTCGCTCACGGCGATACGCACGGCCTCCTTAATGATCTCCTGCTCCATCATCGGGTCCCCCAGGTCTGCGAGCAGGCCCAGGTTGAGCGGAATGTCCAGTGAGCCCTTCACCTCTACATGCACGCATGTCGTGGCAGCGATGCGGCCGCCGCTGTGGATGCTTTTCATTCTCTGTTAGAAGCGCACTAAGGAAGGAAAGAAAGCGGAAAATAAAGCGCCGCAAGAGAGGAGAAGGGGAAGACCAGCGCACACTGAGAACTTCGCTGGTCATGCATATCTGTGCGCGTGCGTGTGTGGGTGGGTGAGACTTCGCGAGGAGGAGAAGGTCACCAAGGAAAGGCGAAGGGGGTGGTGAGCAGACGTCGTGCGGGGTGATGCTCCGGAGTGGTGGGGGGGGTGGGGGAGAGTAACAAAAAGCACCACGGCACAACCAACGGGTCACGTACTGTTGGAGTAAAAAGTATTGGCGCTAAGCGATGGTGCGGTTGTTAAGTGGCGTGTGTGTGTGTGTGGTGGAGGTGAGGGCGAGAGGAGGCAATGGGGAAGAGAAAGCAGGAAACGTGGTGAAAAGGGGCACTCTTGGGTGCTGGAGCCGGTGCGGGTGTGTTAGATATGGAGTACGGGGGGATGCGAGTGCGCGGAGGATGTAAGGCGTCGTGTGCCTGGGCTTCTGTGAGTGTGTAAAAAGTGTCTGCACGTGGGTGTTTGTTTGTGCGGGTAGTCGAGGTGGTGGTGGTGGTGGTGGTGGCGCGTATTATGCGCGTGCGATCTCAGCACGTAGGCCTCGCGAGACAGAAAACAAAAAGAAATCGAGAATGGGGGGGGGAGGGGAGGGGAGGGAGAGTGTCGAAGGTAGAAGAGAGGGAGTGAGGGAGGGATGCTCCGAGTGGTACTTCTCGCTACCCCCCACTCCCCATTGATGTGTCTGCAGTGTCATGGAAAGTTTGCCCTTACCTGAAACAAGCAAAGCACGCAGCAGGATCATGCGTGTCATCCTAGGCCTCAGCAAAGACGAGCGAGCATGGGAAGGTGGCGCTGAGGAAGACGAAGGGGATAGAAGGATTCCACTGCAGCTCAGCTGTTCGGCCTCTGGGTGCTGTTCCCTCTTCTCCCGACGTGCATAAGCACCTACTTGTGGCTTTGTATGGGGTGGTGGCGGAGGTCCGTCTATGTGTATATATGTGCATGTTGGGAGATGCGTCCGTCAGTACCGTGTTGCTTGTCTACAACAGGCGAGGGGAGGGAGGAGGGATCCTCTTTGATGACACACGGGGGCGGACAGGCGCATTGTGGTGCGCGGATGCTTGCGGTGCCTGCGATGCAACAGTGTCGTGTTGGTCCCCTCTTTACCCCTCTCGCACTCGCGCACACACGTGTAAGAGCGTCACAGTGCGTCCATCACGCGCGTACCGCGAACGCAGAAGAGCTGCCCGTACTCCGTCTCGTGCTGCGTGATGTCTCGGCGGAGCTGCTCTGTCAGTCGCCGCAACTCCACTTGCAGCTGCTCGAGCTGCCTGCTCTCCGCCTTGCCTCGAGTTTTGGTCACGGGCGAAACGGCTGCAGACGTAGTAGCGCTCTTCCCACCATCGGTAAACGCGTCTGATAACGATGGAGAAGAGGTGGAGACGTCGACACGTACAACATCGTCGTTATCGTAATCGCCCTCACCGGCGCTGGCGCGCTTCAGCATAGCGTCACACCTCTTGTTAATAGAGAGTGCGGCTAAGGGCGGCCCATCGGCTAAGGTGCGCAGTTGTCGCTGCACATACTCGCGACGTGTCAGGGCCTCTAGGAGCGGCAGCTGCGCCTCCAGCCGTCGCTGCTCCTGTGTCAGCGCGTTCTGCAACTCCGCCGCTGGTGCTTCTTGAGCGAGCGAGTCTGTGTAGTTAAGGAAGGAGCGCTGATCGTCAGGGGGCACCTCGAGCACGTCCCACAGCTGCCGAAGACGTTGTGCGGCCTTTTGTAGAAGATCGTCACGCGACTCCTGCTCTTGGCTGTGGCGATGGTTCTGATGGTAATGCGCGGGCGACAGTTCGACAGGAGCAGCAGGAGAAATGGGCAGAGGACTTCCCTCCGAGGTCGCCAAGTACGGCGCAGCGGGAGTAGAGACGCCCGAGAAGGCTGCGGTACCGCTACCGCGTCTCCTGCAGAGCGGCGTTTGGGACTCTGGAGCTGTCACAAGAACAGGGATGTCGGCTCTGGGAAAGGAATATGTGGACGCACCCGGCTGCTGCTGCTGCTGCTGCTGCGGTTTAGTATGGGGTGATTGACGGTGAGCGTACTGACGCTGCAGCATCTCGGCGGCAAAGCGCTGCTCCTCCTCTTCAAGGCAGCGGCGCGCAAGCTCTTCACGCTCTTCCTGTACATCATGCCGAATCTGTTCCAGCAACCCGCGGTATTCGTCGTCCAGTGCACGGTAGGCCGCTGCATGCTGCCGTTCGCATGCAACACGGAGCTCAGCCGCGTCGGCTGCTGCGGCCTTTGCGCGTTCGTCTGCGGCGCGCCGGTCACGGCGTTCATCTTCTAGAAGCTTCTGCCAGCTCTCCTGCTGAGCTTCCCACGTGGACTGGAGTGCCGCTTCGGTGGCCTCGTGCGCTTCGCGGAGTTTGCACGCCTGCGCGGTGAGATCCTCCTCATGACAAACCTGCAGTCGTGCGAGCTCCTCCTGCTGGCGCCGCTGCTGCTCTCCAAGGGCTGCTTCGTGGGCGAGAAGCAGCTCGGCCAGTTGCTTCTGCTGTTGCTCCATGAAATGGGCTAGCTTCTCGTCTGCACCAGCTTGAATGCGGTCCGCTTCGGCTTGCACGCGTGCGTACAGGGAGGCTTGTAACTCGGCGTAGCCCCGATTTTGCTCTTCCACAGCTTCGCGCAGGCTTGCGATGCTCTTCTCATACTCTGTGCGCATCTTCGCCCCCTGCTCGTCTCGAATGCGCTGCGCTAGAAGGTATGATTCCGCTTCCATGTGGGATAGCTGGCTTGCCTGCGCGTCGCAGCGCTGCCGCAGTTCCGCTATCTGCTGCTCATACAGGTGACGCACATCCCGCATCCGCGCAGATGCGGCGTTCTCGTACGCTTCACGCTCTGCATCCGCTTGCTGCTGAAGGCGCGTGATGCCATCCTGCGCTGCCGAGCGCGCTGCTGCGAGTGCTGCTGCGTGATGGGAGCGCTGAGTGGCCAATTGCTGCTCGAGCGCCTCCCTCAGCTCTCGCACGTGTGCTTCGTGTTCTCGCTCGCGCGCGTCGCAGTTCTTCTCGAACTGCACTGTCTGTTGCTGAGCCAGCGCAGAGGACGCTGCCCTCACCTGCGCGACAGCCTCCTCGTGGTGGCGACGCTGCTCTGCCAAGAGTGCAGTCGTCTTGGCTTGCTGTTGCTCTAGGAGGGCAAGATAGGGTGAGCGCACCTCCTCCTCCAGTTGCGCACGGGTGGACTCCGTCATGGCAAAGTGCTCCACTACGCGTGCAGTGGCAGCTTCAATGCTCGCATCTCGTTCCGCTGCGTGCAGCTGCTGAGCTGTGTTCCACTGCGCTTGCTCTACAGCCAGCACTTCCTGCAGCTTGGCAGCGGCAGCTTCACTGTAGGCGTCAAGCGATGCAGTGCGTACGGCCGTCCAGGCTGCTTCGCGTGCGCGCATGGCCTCTGCCTCCTGAGAGAGATGGAGCTGCTGTACACACTCCAGCTCTTGCCTCCGCACTTCTTGCCATGTGGTGAAGCGCTGCATCAGCTCGGATTCCAGCAGTCGCATCCACCTTTCTTCGGCGGCGGCTAGCTGCTCCGCCAGTTGCATCTCCATTTCTCCTCGCACGGCCCTCCGTATATCTTGCTCCATCATGGCTTGCTGTTGTGCGAGTCGGGCCCGCTCACTGCGCAAGATGGCCTCTTGTTCCTCCACCTCTTTGAGTTGCTTCGCGTGCTGAGCAGCAACGTGTGCTGTCAGCTGCTGCAGTGCGGCTTCATTGTCTTCGGTACGGCGACGCAGCCATTGTTCTTCGGCAACTTCGAGCTGTTTTTCGCGCACCGCCAGTGCATCCTCGCCGGCACGCACACGCCTCTCTGTCTCTGCTTCCATCTGGCGTTGCGCCGCAACGTGCTGCCGCTCGAGACGCTCCAGTGCCCGCTGAGAGGCCTCTTTCTCCCTCATGATGACGTCTTGGAGCTCTTCTTGGTGGGCCCTGCGCTGGGCTGCACATTTCTCCTCCAGTGCCTGCTCGCGCCGCTGTACCTCGCCGAGGAGTGCCTCCCGCAGCGCGCGGTGCTGCTGCTCCATTACGTTGCAGTCAGATTGCTGCTGCTGGCGACACTCCTCAAGCCGCGCTGACCATAGAACTACCACCTCCTTTACGGCCTGCTGCACTCGAGTCGCGTGCTCTGCCTGTGTCTCGTGCAGCTCCTTCTCGAGCTCCGCCACACGTTTCAGTGCAGTCGTTGCAGTTGTGAAGCCACCATCAGAGCTTTCACTGCTGTTGCAAGCCGCCTTGAGCTTCTCCTTGTATTGTTGCAGCACCGTATCGTAGGTCGCCTCGAGGCTTCTCAGCTGCAACACGTAGCGCGCTTCTTCGGCCTGACGCGCGTCCTGGACGGCTGCCTCGTGCGCAAGTTTCTCGCGCAGCAGCTGACCCTTCAGCTGCTGAATGTGCGACGAGAGACTCTCCTTTTCGCTTTCCAGTCTCTGCACCGCAGCCTGGGCACTCTGGAAGGCGTCGTCAGCGGCAGCGGCCAGTCGCTCTTGTTGGTGCGTGAGTTGCTCCTCCCATGCCGCTCGCTCTCTTTCGCGCTCCTGCTGCAGCTGGGCCTCCTTGGCGGCGCTAGAGCTGCGCATCTTCTCCAGGGACTCTTCGTGCATACGAGTAAGCTGCAGCACAGCGCTACGGTGCGCCTCCTGCTCCGCCGCCCACCGAGCCTGCCACCGCGAGTCCACCTTTTCCTCGACGACATGCAGCTGCTGCGCGACGGCTTCCGCCACTTGCAAAGTGCACTGCTCCACCTGACGCACTGCCTCCTGCTTCTCTGCCAACACGCGACTTACCTCCTCGTGTAGGGCGCGTATGACATTCGCGTAGTCGCGCTGCAGGCGCAGCACGTACTCGGCCGTTTCCTCCGTGGACGAGACGTACGCGCCGGCGAGACTTTCGTACGCCGCCAGGTATTCCTGACCCACCTGTGCTTGTCGACGTGTATGCTCGCGCAGCAGCTGCTCTCGCAGTGCCGTGATGTCGCGCATCGCAATGTGCAGCGTCTCCAGCTGGCGACGACTCGTTTCACGAGCAGCCGCCTCGCTGGTCGCGACCATGCGGGCGTGCTCGTCCTTCAGGAAGCTGCGCCACTGCGTCTCTCGATGGGCCACATGCTCATCCATCAGCCGCTGCCGCTCCTCCATATCTTGCTCTAGTACACGGCGATACTCCTCCTTGAAGGACTCAACTTGCTCCTGGACGGCAGCCGCGATGGTCGCATGCTGGGCAAGCTCCGTATCCACTGTGGACTTGGCCACCAACACGAGGTGCTGCTGGAGGCGCTTCGCGAGTGCGTCTTGCTGTTCTGCAAGAGTAGTCTGTAGGCGAGAAAGGAGAGCATCCTCACACGAAGCGCGAGTCTGCTCGAGGCTCTCAGCACTTCGCCCCCACTCGTCGGTGATACGCTGCAGAACGGCTTCCAGATGCTCTCGGCTGGCGGTGTCGCGGAATCGCATGAGTGACTCGTAATCGGTCAAGAGCTGAGCCGTCCGCTCTGTGATGTCGTCGTCAGATTGCCGCTGCCGCGCTTCTTCGCGCAGCTGCCGAGTGCGCTGCTGAAGTTGTGCCTGCTTTTCAAAACTATAGAGGCGCTGCATCTCCGCCAGTTTCTGCCGGGTGCGCTGAAGCTCGTCGGCCCGGTCGTCAGGCGACGAGAGTGTGGTATTGGGCGCAGCTTTTCGCGTGCCAGGCAGCGGCAGAGTCGAATCCATGACACCTGGGTCTGGGTACCACACGGCTACGCCCCGATCGTGCGACTTGACCCTCACCTCTTCGCTTCGCTGCTGGCGAACCTGCAACGATGTCGACGGCAGTGTAGGATCAAGGCCTAATGTAGCGGTTGCGGGCACCTCTGGGCGTAGCGCCGGGGCTGCAGTGGCGATGCTGTCCGGAGGCGAAGGGGAGCGCATCGGAGAGGCTCTGCTTCCCCCTTTTCCATCACTAGAGAGAGCAGCGGTATGGTGGGTCTTGCCGGGGTACTGCTGTGTCGGTTGACCTTGGCGGTTGAGCAGGTCCTTCTTGTCATTACGGTGGCCTCCGACAAGTGACTCCGACACGCTGCGATCGCGGCTGCGTGACCGTGCCACGGAGGCTGAGAGGCGTTCGTGTGCCAGCTTGATGTTTGCTAGCACGTTCGGTAGCGCTGCTTGCGAGGATTCATGCACGAGCGGTCGCTGCGATTGTTGTTGCTGCTGCAGATGTGGTTCTAGCTGTCTATGCGACCTGTAAAACTCATGGAGTCCCTCCGACAGTGTTGATGGCATGCTTACCGGCTGCTGCGGCGACGATGGCTTCACAGATGTCACTGCATGATCTACCGACTCTTGCCGTTGCTTCTGGGGACGCTGCAGTGCGGTGGAGCTTTGGCGCAGCATTTTTGAGTGTCAGCTGTGGCCCTTTATGTTTTTATTTCCAATCACGATGTTTTCTCTATAATGGGCTGTGCCTGTATGCGCGCACAACGATGGAGGCGTCCAGGGCAAAGCATACCCTACACCCCTGCCCACAAGCAGCTTGTCATGCCTTCGCGCGAAGATGGAAGGGAGGGAGGGAGAGGCAGAGCGGTGGTAGCGAACAAGAAGGCGACCACACCAAGAGAGGAAAGGAGGAGCGAAGGGATGCGAATAGAGATGCGCTGGCCACGCCCACAACGCACCGTGGGGCGATCACAACAACAAAGCGACGGGGCCTTTGGAGCCTGAGTCGGTACCGGTTCCCCACGAACCTGCAGCGACGCGATTCTCCTTCTCTTCATCGTCCTTTCCCCGCACTCCCCACTGGTGCAACGAAGCGTACTGCGGTCCTTTTTCTTTTCCTCCTGTCTCTCTCTCTCTCCTCATCATTGCTTCACTGCTCGCTGCACGAATTGGCGCTGATGATTTGCAGTGGTGGTAGTTAAGGGTTAGAGGAAAGGGGGAGGGGAGAGAGAGAGGGCGGGCGGGATGGTTAACGTTCGCCCCATGCCGGGGAGTATTTGTGTCTGCTGTTCGCCCTCTCATCGTTTATGTCTTCGCTTTTTTTGTTTCTCTCTTTTGATCGCCTTCGCGAGGTGTGTGTGTGTGTGTGGACGGGTGAGCCCCCCCCCCCCCCCCCCCACACACACACACATTGAGGCGTACAGACACGCAGGGCGTCACAGGCAGATATACACCAATGGCATCGTGCTGGCGTCTTTGTCGCTCTCTCGACAAATGTGTGGTGAAGCCGCCGGTCAGTGCGGTGAGGAAGGCAAGAAGAGAGCGAGAGTCCCTCTCGAGGCACGCCTCCTTGACACCCTTTCACCCTGGAGAACACAGCACAGAAGGTTTGAGCGGGTGCGCTTGCGCCTGCGCGTCTGCGGGCTGCTCACTGGGGAGGAGGAGACAGGCCAAACTACTGGACACTCAATGATGGTCGTCGCCAGGCGGGGGGGGGACTTGTGTATTCCGCTCGCACGGAATTTGTGTGTCTCAATCCGGTGACTTCGATGCACGTGCGGGGCATCGCCCCTTCCCCCTCCCCATCATGGCCCACCCGCTGGCTCACATCAGGGCGGGGGCTGACGCGAGCTCGCAGACACGGTAACAACAACAGCTAACGTCCTCCCCAGTATAAGCGGGAGGGAGGAGCGCGACCACGCCCGGCACGTTGTATGCCTGTGCGTCGCGGCCGGAGGCCAGCCGAGCGAAAATGGCGGAGTCCCTTCTGCAGGAGGGCAAAGCACGTTTGCAGCGAGGAGGAGAGGAGAGGCGAGACTCGCCGTCCTTCACCGCTCCTGCGTACAGCTACGCCGTACCAGGCGTACTTGTGCGCATGGTTGGCAGGTCTTTGTCGGTGGTAGATCACTTTGTGGAAGGGGATCCCAATGAAGTCACCATGATGGTGACGGGCAGAGATGCCTCAGCATGCAGGTATATGTGTGTGGATGTGAATGTGCACACGATCACGTAGGGAAGGGTTGGCTGCAGTCACGAGAGAGACAGAAAGGACTGGGAGAGCAGAGGAGGGATGGGGGTCATGCGAAGAGGAAGTTATTGTACACGTGTGCGTCTGCACAGGCAAACGAAAGGCCGGAAGGGGAGGAGGTTAGGAGTGGGCTTGTGTGCGTGCGTGTTGCCAAAGCGTCATGGCAAAATTGCGATTTGGTGTGTACACTTCCCGCGCGAAATGCGCAGCGCAGCCTCCTCGTGCGATGGCGGAGAGTCCCAGGCGGGTGTGGCACTACGGCGTCGACTAGCAGGGGATCGACCTCCGCGAGTACGTCTCTTTCGCCTGAGTACGTTGCGGTATCCGCTGTAACTGCAGCTGCTTTGACGTGGAAGTGCTCAAGGGCCTTCCTGTAGTTCTCGCTAGCACTGTCCCACCACGCGGTGGGACCGCAGAGCAGCTTGAATCGAATCAGTCCCATGCAGAAAGAGCGGAGAAGAAGCGTTGGAGGACCTCACTCGTGCGAGCACACTGACTCAGGGTCTGGTGCTCCACCCTCCAGAGGGCGGATTGTGGTGCGGCTCGTATGGCATGCTTGCCTGTAGAGGAATTAAGGAGTATGGGGTCATCAGCAAAGAAGGCGTGGTGCAGTCCGGGTGTCTAGCGGATCTCCCCATTCAGCGAGTCCACCATAATAAAGAGGAGGATAAGAAGGCTCAGGGCTGCTTCCTGTGGGGCATAGAGCGTAAACTTGACCATCTTCGATTTCGCCTTGTAGAAGTGAACGCAGCCGTGACGATCGTCTAAGAAGCCGATGACCCAGCGCGTAAGCTGCTGGCACTAAGCTGAACTTTTTCCGTGCCGCGCTGATAGCGCCGTGATCTACCGAGCCAAAGGCGCCAGCCTGGCCCGCAAGCCAGACAGCTGTGGTGGAGGCTTCTTTCTCAGATGGTCGCACAGTCGTCGCGAGGCCACTCACTCAGGTGGTTTGCACAGTTTGCTGGCCAGTGTCAAAGGACGGTAGGGCACGTAATCATCATCGAGTATGTGCGGCTGCAGCAGCGTAGCAATGAATCCCTCTTTCCGCGTAGCACGCACGCGGCCGGTGGCGACGCTCTGGCTGTAGATGTCCAGCAGCGGAGCCGCAGTGGACTTCGCGGAGTGCCATCTCGAGCACCTCCATCATGGCCGGTTTGAAGGGTGTGGGGCTGGGTTCCTGTGGAGTGCAGAAGAAAAGGGGATTGCCGAATACCGCACTGACTACTGTTGGCACACTGTCACTGACATATAGGCCTACTCTTCCGCACTGAGAGGTGGCGGCTGCCTTGCCGGATTACTGGTGTGGGCAGTGCGCGGGTGCATCGAGGGTCGCCCGGGGGCGGGGGGGGGAGGTGAGGACGTTGCAGGGCTGTACCCATCTTTCAAGAGTGGCTCTTTCGGGCTTTTTGATGAACACGTCGGAGAGAGAGAGGGCGATGCTTAGGTGACGCACAGGGTACCTTCTCGAGAGCTGCCACCCACCCACCCCTCCAATCGCGTCCGCTTTGGCATCCCGAACGCTCAATAGGCGGCTCTACCAGCCGGAGCAGCTTTCCTTGTGGCCACTGGTAAAGCAAAGAAGAAACAACAAGAGGGTGATGGACAGAGGGGTAGAGAGAGAGATGCAGAGAGAGAGAGAGAGCGGCCTATGTGCAGGGGGCACACGCACACCCATGCACAGGCAAGACGGGACCAATGCGCGGAGTCGTTATTCTTTTTGTGTTTGTTTGCAGCGTACTGGGGGCCCCCATGGCTGTGAGAGGTAAGAAGGCACGCGGAGGGAAAGAAAGGCGCCGACAGCGGGTATATAATAGTCTTCAGCACCACATCGGCAGGAAGGGTCTCCGAGGAGGGAGGGGGGAGAGAGAGACACACACATACACATGCACGCACATACACACAGGGGAGGGCCCACCAAATACCCCAGCAGGCGATACAAGCCCCCAGGAAC
>NW_004058006.1:0-3087 GCF_000002845.2 Leishmania braziliensis MHOM/BR/75/M2904 | reverse complement strand
CCCGCGGACCCTGGCCATCCCGTCTCGATCCCACCCCCGCCCACCCTCATGCACACACAATCCGCCGCACACAAGCCTTCATCCTCACACCCCCTTCTACTCTCCCACCCGCCCACGTGTTGGCCGGCGTCACTGGCCCCCTGGCACGCACCCGCGGCACTGCCAGCATGTCCCGCGACCGCAGCAGCACGCACCGGCGCCGCAGCGTCGCCGCACGCCTGATGCGGCTCGCCGCAGCGGGCCTCGTCATGGCCGTCGGTGCCGCCGCCGTGTGGGTGCAGGCCGCCGGCCATCACTGCATCCACGACAGGCTGCAGGCCCGCGTGCTGCAGTCGGTGGCACAGCAGCACAGGCCTCCCGGCAGCGTCTCGGCCCTCGGTCTGCCCTACGTGTCCGCCGACCCCATCAGCAGCGCTCACACCGTCGACTGGACGCAGGCCGACAGCACGTCGCCGAGTGTCGCGCACTCCGCGGACTGGGGTACTATGCGGATCTACGTCTCTTACGAAGACCTCACGGACCCCGACTACTACTGCTCCTACGTCGGGCAGCTTGTCGACAACCATGACGGTGCCATCGACATCTGCGAAGCCAAAGACATCCTCACGGAGGAGAAGCGCCACACCCTCGTCACCTACCTCTTACCACTGGCGCTGCAGCTGCACGTGGATCGGCTGAAGGTGAGGCAGGTGCAGGGCACCTGGAAGGTGACCGGCATGGAGGGCAACGTGTGCGGCGAGTTCAAGGTGCCGGAGGCACACGTCACGGTAGGCTTCAGCAACATCGACTTCGTGCTGTACGTTGCCTCGGTGCCGAGCGACACGGACGTGATGGCGTGGTCCGCGTTCTGCCAGGTGTTCCCTGACGGCCGACCTGCCGTGGGTGTCATCAACATCCCGGCGGCCCACATTCGGTCACCCTACGACCAATTAATGATACGCACCGTGACGCACGAGATCGCGCACGCCCTCGGCTTCGACCTCACGATTTTCGAGGAAATGGAAATCATTGATGAAGTGAACAACTTGCGCGGGAGGGACTACTACGTTCCTGTGGTCAACACCCCCACGGTGGTGGCCAAGGCGCGCGAGCAGTACGGCTGCGCCACCTTGAAGTATCTGGAGCTGGAGGATACGGGTGGTGCGTCTACTGCTGGCTCGCATCTTAAGGGGCGCAACGCCAAGGACGAGCTCATGGCGCCTGCCGTGACTGCAGGGTACTACAGCGCCCTGACCATGGGCATCCTCCAGGACCTCGGCTTCTACAAGGCGGACTTCACCAAGGCCGAGGTGATGCCGTGGGCCGAGTACGCCACCTGCGACTTCCTCACCAAGAAGTGCATGGAGAAGAACATCACGCAGTGGCCGTGGATGATCTGCAACTCCACCGACATTCACGTACAGTGCCCCACCCACCGGCTGAGACTGGGGACGTGCAAAATAGTCTTCTATGACAACCCGATGCCGACGTACTTCCAGTACTTCACTAACTCTGCTCTCGGCGGGCGCTCGTCGTTCATGGACTACTGCCCGGTTATCGTGGGCTCCAGTGATGGTGCTTGCAATCAGGACCCATCGATGGCATCGCCTTCTTTAATGGAGTTCAACGTCTTCTCCGACGCGGCGCGCTGCTTGGATGGCGTCTTCAGACCGAAGCACAGCACTGGTCCCCCTGGGCCGTACAATGGCTTGTGCGCCAACGTGAAGTGCGACAGAGCCCACCACACATACAGCGTCCAGGTGTACGGCAGCAGCGGCTACGTCGCATGCACGCCGGGCCAGAGGCTGGAGCTGGCCACGACCAGCACCGCCTTCGTGGAAGGCAGCTACATTATGTGCCCGCTGTACGTGGAGGTGTGCCAGGCCAACATCAAGGGAGTCATAGACTTCGAGGGAGACGCTGCCGACACAGCGGCGGTGTGATGGTGGAGTGAAAGGATGACTGCATTGGCCACTGTGACGGCTGTGCGCTGCTGGGGATAGTGCTCGCTGCCATGGCAGGCCTCGCGGTGTGGCTGCTTCTTATCAGCCTCCCCTGATCGTGACGCAAGCTGAGCGGCTCCCGCTGTGGCTGACGAGGGCCTCTGCTAGCGTGAAACGGAACGAGCAGGATGGCTGGGTGCGCGGTGCCGCTGTAGTGTGCCCCTGTGCCGACGGCCATCGCAGCCCACGCACGTCGGAATGGCGTTTGGCTGCTTTGCTTCTCCCTCGCTCGTCGCCTCTCGGTGACGGCGTCGCCATTGCGAATTCAGAGTCTGATGGATGCGTGTATTGGGGGCTCTCTCCCTCTCTCGCAGCCCCCACCACCCCCTCCCTTTCCGTTGCTTCTCTTTTCCTATTGCTGCGCGGGTGTGCGTGCCGCTGGTAGACACCTTGAGCTCCTGGCCATTTGCCCTGCAGTGGCGCAGACGACCATCAAGGTCATGGGGTGGGTCTCGACACACCCCGCTGTCCCATGGCGAGCACCGCGCGTGTCTGTTTTCCTTTGCTTTCTGTATTCTGTGCTTTCGACTCTGCAAACGCCGTGCGGCGGGCGCAGGCGGCCTGATGTGCGCCCTCTCTCTCTCTCGGCAGCGCGACACGGGGAATGGACGTGAGCCAGAGGGGACGAAGGCGAGCACGCGCCTCTGCGCCATGGCCGGCAGTCGTGCGCTTCCTTCTCGCGACCTCCCAGAAAGTCACCCTCTCCCCCGCCCAGCACGCGTTAGCAGGGCGCCCTCGCCTACTGCACTCGCCGTCCTCCGACACGCTCCCTATTCGGGGCCGAAAAGGGCAGCCAGAGGGCGTGGGGCCGCGGCGTGCGGGGCACCTCCCCCCCCGCTTCCCTCCAGGACCCTCCGCCCCTCACTCCTTCTCCGCCTTCCCCCCTCCCTCACCACCACCCTCGCTCCCTTGCCCCTTCACCTCTCCAGACCCACTCGCACATCCCGTCTCGATCCCCACCCCCGCCCACCCTCATGCACACACAATCCGCCGCACACAAGCCTTCATCCTCACACCCCCTCCCACTCTCCCACCCGCCCACGTGTTGGCCGGCGTCACTGGCCCCCTGGCACGCACCCGCAGCACTGCCGCACGCCAGCGGACT